>NW_015649568.1:1250602-1257951 GCF_001515625.1 Sinocyclocheilus rhinocerous | reverse complement strand
TCTGAACAAGCCGCATGATTTAAGGTGCTATTCATATTTGTAGTTTAAAAAATTGCAGGATGAGTTACGGAAATTTTATACTAAAGGTTTGGGGTTTGTTGAGATATGTTTTTAATAATAATTAATAATTGCAATTATTATTGTTGTTGTTAGTATGAATAAATAATAAATTATCATTAACATTAAATAGTAAAGATTATAATTTGTTATTATTGTTTTTTTATTATTCTAGTTTTTATAAATACATACATACATATACATAAATACATATCCAGATTACCCAGATGCGCAGGTTGAGCATATGGGTGTTTGCACAGCTAACTAGATGGATGATCATAGGAAGGAAGTCACTCAGGAATGTGATTACATTTCACAGTAAACAGTGGAACATGAGGAAATGGATCCTGTGTCCTTTTGCTGTGTACACACACACACACACACACACACTGCTCTAACCGTGACAAGTGAAGTAGTTTTTTTACAGGTAGGATGAGACAGTCACATAAGCGCTAATATAAAACCTTGCTCTCCTGATGTGCAGGATCTTCTGAAAGGTAGGCAGCTTAAGATGTCTTCTTCAGCAGGGTAATGATACCCATACTGTGCTGCACATTATTTACAATATTGAGCTGAAGCTTGACTTTGCAAATTTAAAATCGCAAATCAAATCGCAATCGCAATATCTGTCAAAAAAATCGCAATTTTATATTTTCCCCCAAATCGCACAGCCCTAATTTTAGATACAATATGTTCTTGAAATGGCTACCAACACCACAGTGCAACAAGTCTGTAAATACTTCTAACCATATTTGCTGTAACAAAAATATCATTATACATTTGATATTTAACATTCTTATGCCAGATCAAAAAAAAAAAAAATGACAATGATAATAACATTGACTTACAGACTTGTGAATGACACTCGTATGAAAACTGAAGCTTGTTCAGTGACGGGACTTTTTTATGGATTATCTGCTTCAACATTCTGCTTACCATTCCTGGATCACGTCTGAATTGGATGAAGGAATGTTATCTTTGCTCTCTTTGGGAGATAACACTGCTTCACCACATTTGACTGGCTGACTGGAATGCTGTGGATTTTCTTCTGGATTTTCTGTTGCTTTTCTTAGTATCAATTCAAGAGGTTTTAGTATCTGTTTCTACACCAATTGCTTGTCGTTTTTACATGAGCATTCACAATGGCTTTTGTGTGATTAAGGAGGTATTTGTTGGATGTGTACAGGTCATGAGTGCCTTGAGGAGAACAGCTGTTGAGAAGAACCTCACCTGGACCACACACTCCTACCAACTCCCAGCATCCCAGTATGAGTGAGTACATACAGTACATCATCAGCATAACACTCTCCGGTGTGATTAGAACTTTCAGTGCATCACGTCATCAACCGCTGAATTTTAATCCGCTTTCGCGCTTTGGCTGGCGCGGAGCCAGATTGGATTACATTAAAGTTCGCACAAACTCTTTTCTCCGCTGTGGCTGTCAGTCATTCGTTCAGCCTTTAAACCAAGGTCGCGTTCGGTTACAGCAGTCAGCTCTCTCCAAGATCGTTCTGTGTTCCCATTATACTTGATTTGTAAATACATGTCTATGATTTTGCAAAAAGGACTTTATCTTCTTGCCGGAATTTAATGTTGTTTTGTTACTTGCTACAAAGATCACACAACAGAAGTGAGCACGCTCTCTCTCTCTCTCTCTCTCTCTCCCTCCCTCCCTACCGTTAAGTAACTTGTGCATTGTTTTACTTACTTGTTTTTGACATATCCGACCGAACTACAAACTTTCCAGTGATGTCTGTGAGAAAGGGATATTATTAACTCGACAAGCTTGCTCATGTGCGCCGCCGCGCGCTCAACCCACTCTGCGTGCTTAGCTTATCAGCTCGCACACGTCAGCTATACAGGCGTTAATCGTAGACATCCTTAGTCTCTAATAACTCCATTCTGCTGTCTGTTGTTCTGTTGTCTGTGTTTCTTTGTCTGAATACGGCACTTATCGCATGCTGTGTGGTATCGGTGCTTGGTATCGGGGCATTTTAACGAGTACGAGTACAGGAGCTCAGTATCGGGCCCGATACTGATACCAGTATAGGTATCGGTGCATCCCTAATATATATGCATATATACATACATACTCAGGTATATAATCAGAAAATCGGTTGCCTAAGGCAAATAGAATTATAAAATATTATATAGAATTATAAAATTATATATAATAAAATGTGGTGGACACCTACATACTTTGAAATAGACAAAATGGTATAGAATTATAAAAATAACCATTTTGTACCATTTAACTTGGTACAGTGAGTCAAGAAGAAGATCAAATGTAGTAGGTTTGTTCTTCTTCTTCACTCATTGTTTTAATGGTTATATTCCAATGAGCTAATCATTATTTTCATTGTATGGCCAATAATCAATAAATGGCCAATTTTGTAATTCTATACCATTTTATCCAAATTAAATGAAAATAAAATCAATTGTTTTAGATGTTAAAAGTAAATTGGAATTTAAATACAAAATATCTATTTATATTTTTCAACATGATAACTGGATGACACCTGCTGATCTAATCTTGTCATAGTGAGATGTTACAAGAATGTAGCATGCTGCAGTTTGAAACATTTATTGTTGCATTTTGCACTTTATTTTGCATACTGATTTACTTTAAAAAGTAAGCAATATTCAGTGTATTCTAAGCAATAAGCACAAGTTAGTGTGCCATTCTGTATGCAGGCAGAGATCAGAGATAGGAGCAGAGGTTCTCAGGTGTGACACTATGAGTAAATGTGATGAGACCGCTTTATTTGTATATACATTGCTCTACAAATCTGATTTGAAACCCGCTTGAGCTTCATGAAATCTAGTTAACGAACGTCCCTTATTCACATCAGATCAACGCAGATCCTTCAGTAAGTTCCTGTAAGAACAGGGTTTTATGGGAGTTTGACATGTAATCTCACAGACGGTGTGTTGTAGAGGACTGGAGTGTATTTAAGTGTGGGCAGTTGCTGTGGAGACTGTGGGGCGATTGGATTGGTCAGCTGCCAAGTCAGGGGACGGCTGCATTGAGAGATTTAACTGGAGACCCTGTGGAGTCCTCACCAAACCAGCAAACACTAGCCAGCTGGACTTTTTTTTTTTTCAGTAAAGTGAATGATAGTGATATGACGGGTTACTTGATTACTTTGACAGCATGTTACTATAGATTTACAGAGGAAGTACAAACTGAAATAGTATATTCTGAGCACTTTTCTTGCATGCTGAATGCTTAAAGGGATGAAAATGCAAATGCTGTCATCAATTACTCATCCTCATGTCGTTCGAAACCCATAAGACCTTTGTTCATCTTGAAACACAAAATATATTTGAATGAAATCTGAGAGATTTCTGAGATTTTCTGTCCACTAAAACGTTGATGCTTAAAAAAATAATAATCATAAAGACATTATAAAAGTAATACATTTGAATGTATTGAGCAGTTTTTAATCCAAGTTTTCTGAAGAAACCTTTGATGAACAGATTTAGGGTTTTGTTCACATATGAATATTGATCAACAAATATTGAAACTGAATCTGTTCATGTTAAGCAATCATGTCTTTTCAGAAGACTTGGATTAAAGCTCTCCTTTTATGTCTTTATTAGTGCTGGGCGGTATGACCAAAAATGTATATCACGGTATTTTTCAAAATTATACCGGTTTCACGGTACATGACAGTATTATTTTTTTTCATGCATGACCGGGTGTTAACCATATTTTCTACTGAGTGAGAAGAAATACTGCAGTATATTGACTTATAATGCCTTATTTTACTGTCATGATGAGTGAATATTGTCAAAAAATACCACACTAAATAGTGACTAAACACGACCCCTTTTAATACATGTTAACCAGGAGTCACTCTCATTTATAATCGCGGCATCGTCTGATAAAATCAACATGCATCTACATTAAAGAGCGGCTATGCGGTTGTTTTGGCTATATTACTTTTTTGTCTCATGCAGCAGCACTGCCTGCGTCTGAGTAACAAACTAAAAAAAACAAACAAAAAAGTGCATGTGATATTAACAGACGAACTACGCTCATATTTATAATTCCAAACAATCAGTAAGCGACAGGTGCATTGTTTAGAAAAGTAAAAGTACACCTCTTCTGAACAAGCCGCATGATTTAAGGTGCTATTCATATTTGTAGTTAAAAAAATTGCAGGATGAGTTACGGAAATTTTATACTAAAGGTTTGGGGTTTGTTGAGATATGTTTTTAATAATAATTAATAATTGCAATTATTATTGTTGTTGTTAGTATGAATAAATAATAAATTATCATTAACATTAAATAGTAAAGATTATAATTTGTTATTATTGTTTTTTTATTATTCTAGTTTTTATAAATACATACATACATATACATAAATACATATCCAGATTACCCAGATGCGCAGGTTGAGCATATGGGTGTTTGCACAGCTAACTAGATGGATGATCATAGGAAGGAAGTCACTCAGGAATGTGATTACATTTCACAGTAAACAGTGGAACATGAGGAAATGGATCCTGTGTCCTTTGTACACACACACACACACACACACACTGCTCTAACCGTGACAAGTGAAGTAGTTTTTTTACAGGTAGGATGAGACAGTCACATAAGCGCTAATATAAAACCTTGCTCTCCTGATGTGCAGGATCTTCTGAAAGGTAGGCAGCTTAATTGTGATGTCTTCTTTTGGACAAATTGTAGGACAGAATCACATGTATCCTTCATGGGGAAGGCAATCCCAGAATGCATTTTAAGTCTTGTTGTTTTTAAAGTTTTCTTACTGTTGCACATGTCTGGTTCAAGGGTGTGCATGTGTGACTCAGTGCATACACACAAACTCATAGGTGCATGACTGTGAAATGACAGTTGCTCACTCACTTTTAAATTCCGCTTTACATAGTCACTTTCCCAGATGCCTAGATGGACATAGTTTACACTTCATTATACACTTCATTATAGGAAGGCCCATACACACAGACCCATAAAACCTTTTTTTCCCCATTTTGGAAAGATGTCCAAATAAATAAAACCGGAGCAGTGGGCAGCCATTTTTGCTGTGGCATCCGGGGAGCTGTTGGGGGTTCGGTGCCTTGCAAGGGTCTCACCTCAGTTGTGGTATTGAGGGTGGAAGAGAGCGCTGGTCTTTCACTCCCCCCACCTACACTACAATCCCTGCCAGTACCGAGACTTGAACCCGTGACCTTTTAATAGGAAGATGTAATAGCAGTACACTAAACTGGTTATTCCAGTCTTATCTTTCACCTCCTATAACCTGGCAATCAGTGCAAACCTGTCAACAAGCAATAAATAAATCCACCAGTTAATTGGAACAATCAGAATTAAACATTCATTACATTGTATGTGAAACATAACACTGAGGATGTGAACGACTGTTTTCCGAATCCACTAAACCCCCTCTCTCTCATTGGCATTTGTCCAGTATTAGAGTGTGAATAAAAGAGGGGAAATTCATGCTGGGCATTTTGAGAGGTGCATTATGACCCGTCTTCATCACATACACTCTGATCGGAGTGTGGTTCTCTGGGATGTCACTGTGCCTCTGCATATCTGAATCAAATGAATCCACGCTTCTGCATGCATTATTAAAGCTCAGCTTAGCCATGCGCTTTCACGTCATTCAGCTTCTACAAATCCAGTACTGTTATCACATCAACATAACACTCCATCATGCTTGTTACTTCTGACATGCTCAGGGTCTGGACTGCAAGCCTTACTGTAAAAATGTTGATTTCAAATCAGTCCTGCTCAGTCCACACTGATCAGTTTAACAGACCCCACAAGAGATCACAAGAAAGACCCAAGTACAGACCAATGCCAGATCCCATAAGAACCAAACCAATACTACGGTGCATGCATAATTATTAAGCACGTTGGTATTCTGATCATATTTTTTTTCAAGCACATTTTACCAATTCCAAACCACATCAATCTTAATAACTACTTTTAATTTTGTATTTGATCATTTATAAGTTATATATATTTGTCCATGAAGGCTGGAAGTGAAAAACTCCTTATATTCAGGTGTGCATAATTATTAGGCAGGTTTTCTTTTACAAATAAAATGAATTTTTTTTTAACTCAGACTAAAAGTCAAAAATTATTAAATGCCCATGAGAAGGATGCAATACTAATGCAGTACTAGAATTTGCAAAGTTAAGGCATGACCTTTGGACAGTGAAATCAGAATATCATTGTGCCTAATAATTATGCACGCACTGTATATAGTTCTTTTTGAAAGTATCTTGATTTTTAGATATTTGTACTGGAAAAGACAAAAATACTGTATGTATGTATATATATATATATTCCAGGAACATTTATTTCAATTGGTCAGCAAAATGCTCATTGGGTCAGCAGGGTCAAAAAAAAAAAAACAGGTGGAGAAGAAAAGAGACTCCAGGCAGGTTTTAGTTTTGGAAAATGGTGGCGCTGGAGACTAAATGTTTCCTGATTGTTTCACACCTAATTCTTTACCTTAATTCTTAATTATTTTGCAGTTAACATGTCTCTTTTCTTCTCCACCTGTTTTTACCAGACCCTCTAAGAGTCAGACCAAGACCAATAAAATATCCCTTAACACTCAGACCAATACTAGATCCCTCTAAGCTCATATATGGACTATTATCAGACCCGCCCACAGTTACAGATGCTCTTAGTCCCATACCACAACAGATCCAATGAGATCGAGCCCAATCCCAGTCCCCCATACCAAAACCAATACCTTAAGACGCAGACGGATTCAAGACCATATACAACCATACAGTATAGTTCCTTTAAGATCCATACCTATTCCTGACCCTTTAAAACCCATACCTAAATCAATATTAGAGCTCCCAATAATGATTGCAGAACCTCTTACAAGCATACAATACAGATCCCCTAAGATCCAGACAAACTCCAGACCACCTAAGACCCATTCTCAAACCAATACTCAGACAGATTCCAGACTCTCTTACACCCAGACAAAACAGATCCCATTAGATCAAGGCCAACACCAGACCCCCTAAGACCCATACCTAACCCAATACCAGAGCCCCTAAAACTCTGACCAGTACTAGACCTCTCAAAGCCCAGATATAGACCAATACCAGACCCTCCAATGACTAGACCAATTAGAGACCCCTTATGACCCAAATCAATGTGATCTCTCATGGCCCTGAAATATACCAAACTTTAAACTCTTGAGGCCCAGATACATGGACAACAACCACAACCATGTCCACAACCCAACCTAACACCTGTCTTGGGTCATGAAAATTCCCACCAGTATA
>NW_015649568.1:1248252-1249343 GCF_001515625.1 Sinocyclocheilus rhinocerous | reverse complement strand
CAATGTGATCTCTCATGGCCCTGAAATATACCAAACTTTAAACTCTTGAGGCCCAGATACATGGACAACAACCACAACCATGTCCACAACCCAACCTAACACCTGTCTTGGGTCATGAAAATTCCCACCAGTATATGCTAGGAATAAACTGTGACCTACCTTGCCTGAGACCAAAAGCAAAGACCATGATCCAAACCAATGCTTTGTTTTTATACCCAGTCCAAGGCCTTGTTTATGTGATCTTAAGTTTCATGACCAAGACCCCAAGATCAAGACTCTGCCCAGTAGGTTGTCAGCTGCTACAGTTAGATGGACAAAGACATTGGAAAACATGAATTTCAGCTTCAAACTCTTTTGGAGAAAGATTGGCAAGCTAAAACTGAGATAGTGGGATCCCACAGATTCTCCTTTTTATGTTATCTTTCTCTCTTTGGATCTGTTTTACTGAAAGTTGTAGTATTCATAGATTAGAAAGTCTGGAAATCGAACCCTTTGATTTCCCATAAGGCCACAATGACAGAGACCCACAGATTGATTTGTATCCATGTTTTTTGTCTGATCAGCGGTCTGATTGTATAACTTTGTTGCAATTGAAGCTCTGTGTAGGGGAATCAAATAAATTTTTTTAAACAACACAAAATGACTAGAGTACAAATGTATGTGTCTGTCTACCTATCTATCTATCTGTCTTCACCCCTGAGCAGTGCTGAACAAGAATTTAAAGGTCTGTCCCTGCACAGGTTGCAGTAACTCTAAAGAACATTCCAGGAATATTGTGAAAGTATTATATACTGGTTGCAGTAATGTCACAGCAGTTTGGTTAGCACAGGCTTGTGCAGTACTTTAGCTACAGTCCCATGATAGCTGCGGTTAAATCCAGTAACAAGGATCTCATGGTTTAAACATGGTTCACTATAGTGTTATTTTGTGGTGAGCAGTGGTGATGTAATGCTGATGTAACGTTGTCAGGCTGTTTTGTGTTTTTGACACTTTCAGCACATTTCAGGGAGGTAGAGGGTAATTAGATCCAAATGAGGCCATTATGTAGAGATTGATTACAACGGAGGTTACATGTGCTGCTGGATGTCTGC
>NW_015649568.1:1243472-1247977 GCF_001515625.1 Sinocyclocheilus rhinocerous | reverse complement strand
GTGTCGTCAAAATTGCAAAAAAGTTATTTTTACCAAGATCTTTAGGCATCAGAATCATTCCGTTTCCAGTAAGTAATGTATCCTAGATTGAAAGATTCCACATTTACCATCCCATCTGTATAATCTTCTGAATATAAGACCAGCATTTACATATTCACATTAAATCCTAAAACAGGAGGAACAGGGGAGAGAAATGAGAGAGAAAGAAAGAAAGAAATAGGGAGAGAGAGTTAAGGGGAGGGGCTGTTCAAACAGATGCTCTCTAATTTAAAGCTGGAACGTGTGTGTCAGTGGCGAGATGGGCTGTGAAGAATAAACGAGAGTGAGAGAAGAATAGAGTAGAGCTGTGTTATACAGCTTGCCCTAGCTGTATTGATTTGGATGCCAGCGACTGCGATAGAGAGAGAGATAGAAGTGTAGCCACTTTTTCAGATGGTCTCTCCTACCTGGCACACAAACATGCTGCGGTTACAGGAAAGAGAACTGTACAGTGTCTATCTGCGAAATAGTGAAATAAACAAGTGAAGAACTGCAGATGCCCAGCTCTGCTTGGAAGAAGAGTGTGTGTGAGAGACAGAAGCAAGCAGCAAGAAATGATGTGAGGGATAAAAAAGACAGATGCGGACTATTGTGTTTGGACCGGTGGGACCTGGATTGCAGAAAGCAAATTCTGCAGGATGCATTGCTGTTTTTAACCTTCGACGCTGTTTCTGAATGGATTTAATGCATTTTATGAAATGCTGAAGATAACAGAAAGTGTGTTTTGGATGCTGAATAATATATTATGTGAAAAATTTGTGTTATGAATTAGTGGTGTGTTTTAATTGGTCTTGCGGACCGAAGCTGCCTTTGGATTCGTTTTGTACACAAAAAGAAAGGAAGAAACTGGAAATTAATGGAAAAGACAAAAGACTAACATCAGAGATGGTATAACGGGAGGAGAAGGCTCATGACACAATGAATGGAAGAATTTTCTACTTACAGTAGGCTGTAGAAATGCAAATCCAACCAATTAGAAGAACCAGTCATCTTTTTAATTTTTTATTTTTAGGCCTCGGCTGCTTATTTACTCTTGAACATGCATTAGCTGGACCAGCCTGAAAAATACAGTTTTGAGTGTTATTTTGCGCTAAAGATTTGATTTTTCGATATAATATTTTGTAATTTTGACAATTTAGTTTTTCAAGTTCGGATGAGGTTTTAATGATTGAAGGGTTTACCAAGATGGCCACCAATTAAACTGGAGTGACAGTCTCACTCAAGACTATTTTGTATCTAAATTTAGTCTAATAATGCTATTTTCAGTCATTTTTGTGTGTGGGTGGCGAGAATGAAGCTCTTCGTGCTTTGCTCTGCACTGGCCCCGCCCCTCACCACACCTTCTATTCACGCCTTGGCCCCGCCCCTGCCCCCTTCTGATCATGCAAGTGCTGCAGATTGTTAAGGAGCTGGTGTCGCCCTCTCGCCGCCGTGCCAGTAGCCGATTTGCAGGTGTGTATGTGAAACTGTACAGAAGTCTACATTTGTATGTGTTTGGAGTAACTGAGTCTCTCTCATGATTTTGAAAAGTTTTTTAGTGGTTTCGCACTAGTGTATGTGAAAATGTTGTGCATTGTTTTATATGTCTGTGTGGATGGGAGGGGAGTCAAGGACAAAGTAAAGACTCATCTATTCATAAAATTGCTTTGTTCCTTTAAAATTGACTCACCTTCAACTCGCATGATTTTCTTTCTTCTGTGGAACACAATTTGCTGTTTTTTTTTTTTTTTTTAAATAAAAAAAAACCTTGTAGAACTACTGTTCGCCAAGGCCGATGTAATTGTCTTTTTTTTTTTAATTATTGACGTTGCAGAATACATTTTTCTGTTTGGCTGATAAGTGTCTGAAGTGGGGAACTTTTTTAGACAGAAATGTTAAACAAAGAAAGTAAACAATAAATGAAAAGAAGTGTCATAGTGTTTACCTTTCTATTATTGGTTATATAAGGCAAATTATATTATACTTTCTAATATATATTAATAAGCATATATATATATATATATAAGTGAATCTTTGAATCTCAATTTTAATTCCACAAACCTTGCGAACTTTAGGGAATCCTCCTGTTAAATCCTCTGAAGTGTGCATGTGTAGATTGCAGAAAAATGTGTATTCTGTATTACGGTCCATCTGTGTGAATTGGTTGGAAGACAAGAGAGCTTGGCTATCACTGGATAGTTATCAGTAGCGAACTTGAAATCCTTGATTTCAAACTAAGCTGTGCTATATCAAGTTGCCTGTTATGGCAAATTAATTGCATTCTGTATGCAAAATTACTGGTACCTTTATATAGGCTATCAGCCAGATATTGGCCAACAGGAACAGATCAAAATTCACATCATTATTTGTTGAAAATCTTCCTGCCACAGTTTTCAAAAGAGCAGCATGATCATTATTCAAAATGTCTCCTTCTGTGTTCTATGAAAGACAGAAGGTCAAATGGGTTCGGAACAACGTGATGATGTAATTGAGTGGGTGTACTTATTAATTTAAGACATGGACTGCACATTTTATATGAACCGTTCCAATCTGTGTACATTGATTTATGTGTGTTCAGTTGCTTCACATTGGAGCATCCACTCTTGAGAAACACAGCGGCCTTGAATCAACTAAACAGAAGTCTGGTTTGCATTGTTCTGTCTTTAATTTCAAAATAATGTGAAACTTTATTGATCAATTTAAACTCTAGGTTTAGCAATCCATGAAAGTCCCCTGCTAGCTGCGCCCATTATAGCTCATGGTTTCATACTCGCATATGTTTGCTGCAGGGGTTTTATTAAGAAAGTATGTGATATCTCCAAGTTAGTGTGAAATGAGCTAATTTCACTGTGAGTTTGTGTCATATTTAAATCTATTTGACATCTTTAAATTGTTGTTCACTTCCTCTACCAGCTTCTCCATTTATCAGCCTTTCTTTGTGTTTGTATGTGTGTGTGAGGATTTGTAAAGCAGGCACCTTTTGTAGACCATTGGATTCAAAGTGACAGTTCCTTGTTGATAATGTCGACTTATTTATGTTGTTGCATTATTTCCTGTCATTTTTCACTAGCTTCCTGGCAGTTGGAGTCTGCATCGCTTGCATGCTGTTAAATCTTACATCCTACATTGGGAAAAATAAATAAATAAAAGATTCCAAAATGGGCTTTACAGATAAATATAGTAGAAGAACCATTTTTGGGTTCCCCAAAGAACCTTTAAATAAACAGTTCTTAAAATGACCATTTTATTTTGGTGTGAAGCACATTTTAATAATCTGAAGATCCTTTTTCCACTATAAAGAACCTTTTGTCCAATGGAAAGGTTCCATGGAACCAAAGCTGTCAATAAAGAACCTTTATATTTAAGTGTAGTAGTATGTGAGATTTTATTAATTATAGTATGGTAAAAATAGTATATCAAAAGCCTTTTAACTGTATACAATTTTAGGAATATGTATCTGTGCATGCTTTTTCAGTTAAAATTACCCATAATCCCCTGTGCAAGAAGTGAGTGTGGAGTTAGTAATGGTTTCTTTTTATTTATTTTATTTTATTTATTTTTTTTTTAAAGATTTTAGAAATAATACATTTTAGGGTAATAAATTTAGCTTGATGTTTATGCTAGCATCCAAGGAATAATATAATGCCATGGAACAGGTTTACAACATATAGGCCTAGCTGACAATTTGATTGGCTGTTCTTAAGTGGAATGCGCTGATTCTGTCATTTGATTGGTTGATAGTCAAATGTTTAGTCTCAGGTCAGTGGTGTAACACGAGGATACGTAGGGGTAAATAATTTATCCACTGCTTCTCTCATCCTTTTCTATTTATAGGTTTCTTTCTTTTGCTCTCTTTTTTCTGTTCTGACTTATTTTCTGTTCTGCCTGCCTTCTTTTCCCCCCCCTTTCCTCCCACACTGCATTTTTACTACAAGGAAAACTCAATCAGTTATTTGAATATGGTAACAGAGCCAAAAGCTAAAACATGTTGTCATCTCAAAGGAAAATTGTTCAAAGGAAATTTTAATGAGGTCTTAAGATATTAGTTCATTCAAGTATAAAAAGTATGTGATGTTTTTCCTACAGTTTATTAGGTGAACTGAAAATAGATAAATGAGACAATCGTTGACAGCATAGAGCCATAAGAAGAATGTGGATAGCGTATTTCAGATAATCTTTGATATTTAAGAAATGTTTGAGCTCATATTGACATCTTTTGACTGGTATTAAATATGAGCACATTTTGAGATGTAGGTAAAAAGACTGTATAAGTCATTATAATCAGTAATTATTTATGTCCCCACTGGATGCAACAAATGCCTAGTTTATAATAGGTTTGAATGTTTTTGTCTCTTCGCTCCGGCCGGGAGACCCGGCATCACAATATGGTAAGGGGCGTAACATTTCCGTCACACGCTTGAGGTATTCGGCCAATCACAACGCACTGGATAGCTGGCCAATCAGAGCACACCTCGTGTTTCAGGCCG
>NW_015649568.1:1239887-1243035 GCF_001515625.1 Sinocyclocheilus rhinocerous | reverse complement strand
CTCTCATCCTTTTCTATTTATAGGTTTTTTTCTTTTGCTCTCTTTTTTCTGTTCTGACTTATTTTCTGTTCTGCCTGCCTTCTTTTCCCCCCCCTTTCCTCCCACACTGCATTTTTACTACAAGGAAAACTCAATCAGTTATTTGAATATGGTAACAGAGCCAAAAGCTAAAACATGTTGTCATCTCAAAGGAAAATTGTTCAAAGGAAATTTTAATGAGGTCTTAAGATATTAGTTCATTCAAGTATAAAAAGTATGTGATGTTTTTCCTACAGTTTATTAGGTGAACTGAAAATAGATAAATGAGACAATCGTTGACAGCATAGAGCCATAAGAAGAATGTGGATAGCGTATTTCAGATAATCTTTGATATTTAAGAAATGTTTGAGCTCATATTGACATCTTTTGACTGGTATTAAATATGAGCACATTTTGAGATGTAGTTGATGAGACTCTCGGAGACACATGTTAAGATTTACCTAAGCAAGTTTACATTTCAACAACTAAGATATGTAATAGATTTGTGTGTGTGTGCTGTGAGCAATCTGTAAAGTGTGTGTGCCTGTGTGTGTATGTGTTAATAGGAGCTCTTGTTTGTTAGTCAGTCTGGTATGTGGTGTGTGGGTCTGAAGTGTGACGTGTCTCTGAAGTAAACAAACAGCCGTATTGTCAGAACGCGTCTCGTTGCCTCCTTTCCTCCTTGCTGTCATCTTTCCTCACCATTCCTCATTCTTTTCTTCATTTATTTGTCTTTTCTCTTATTTCTCTGCCTCACCGTAGCGTCTTATTTGACTTGGAGTGATAAGAATCTGGATTTCTTTAGTTTAGCTGCTGAAAGTTGACTTTTATCATGGCGAGTAAAGAAAACTGATACTTTGTTAGTGTTGGTGTGTGTGTTCGTCACACTCATGCATACCAAAAATCTGAACTGCGACACAGATCATGGAGAGATTGAGCCAGGTAAGATCTGATTACATCATTCATCTCTCTCTTTAAACAGTAGCTCTATGACATCATTACATTTCATTATGATGTCAGTTCTTAGTTTTAGTAACTAAAACATCAAATCACTGCATGTTCAACTGGAAACAAAAGTGTTTACATGCAAAATATCATTATATGTTATTTAACATGTTGTTTGCCTATATAATGTAACTTTTATGTAAATAATGTTCTTTTTAGCAACATCATATGACCCCTTTAACTCAACGTTTAAAAATTAAGCATGTAAAACTTGACAAGAAAACTTGGATAAATACTTTAATTATGTTAGAGGTTATGTATTGCTAATAATAATTTTATTTATTTATGTATTTATTAATAATAATAACAACAGCATCAGTAACTGATGATGATGATGATGATGATGATTATATACATTTAAATGTACACGCAAATAATTATTCTACATGAATATTTAATAACATTAATTTTCAATATGTTAATGTATCTTAATGTTTAATGTGTGTCAAAGCAGATATTTAAAGCAGTAATTAAAGTTCTATAAATTTGTTATTGGACACACCATAAAAATAATCAGGATCTGGATCTCTGGTTTATGTTTGCTCCATATAGCTGTTCTTTTATCTCTTTATTAAAATAAGAGCAAAAGACTGGGTCTGTTCAAATATAAGTCATAAAAGATGCAGCCTGTGTTCGGATCTTGTTTGTTCTCACACAATCTTTATTCCTCAACATCTACATTTGAAAGCAACGTGTCACAGTAGAAGAGTAACAGCAGTAACCGCGTGAGATTGATCTGTCAAACATTCAATTTGTTTTTCGACCGTGTGCGCCCTTGGTCTCTGCTCCATCCTGTCTTTCATTAAGGATAAAATAAGGATGAAATGATGTATGAGTCAAGAGGAGAGAACAACAGGGGGGAAATGAGCGTGTCACCAATCAGGCCTGACATTACAGTTACTCACACTCTGATGAGAGAGAGAGAGAGAGAGAGAGCGAAAGAGGAATTTGACTGAGAAAAAGATGGAGGCAGAAAGTATAATGAGTCTCTGAATGCAAATATCTTCAGCACAAACTTGTAGTGTGTTTATTGCACAATAGTTGTTTAATATATAACAACAATATATAATATATAATTTTTTTTTTTACATAAATACGGCTTGTACTGTAACTTCCTATTAGGCATTTGTTTTGTCATGGTTGATAAACAAAAATATTATTGCAATTTAATTAAATAAATTAAATGCAATGTTTGGCCTCCCTCAAACAAATGGCTTTTAATAAACTTCTTTAAATTATTAAAAATAAATAATTAACGTAATTAATAATAATTCATTATTAATTAATTTAATAAATTGTCATGTTAAGAGGCACAATGTGTAATTTAATTACGTGTTTTGTAATGTTTAACCCAGCACCAAAATGCACCATAGACTTTCATGCTTTAAACACTATTATTTTTACTAAATAAATTAAATCTTACTGTTAACAGGTAGTTTACATAAATACCTGTTAATAAATGAAGTTGTTTAATTAATTGTCATGTTAACTGGTGTAGTGTTTAATTTGGTAACTGACTTTTAAAACACAGTGTATTATAACATATAACCTGGAAATATGCCTTGCACCATAGACTTCTATTCTAAATGCATTAAACATGATTTTTCTGTTTTTATAAACCAAGGGACAAGTTGAAATTATATTTAAAAGCATTGCTTTTAGAGCTCTGATTTGTACAGTGCATCTTTTCCATTGTGGGCTGAACTTGACGTACAGAGGCTATGATTTGAATGATGGCTTGCTGTTTGCGGCTTGAAGCCTCCCTTGTACGAGTGTGTGAGTGAGCTGTAATGACAGACGCTACAACAGGGTTGTGTGTGTGTGTGTGTGTGTGTGTGTGTGTGTGTGTGTGTACAGTCATAAAGATTCGGACCATTTAGTGACATCACTCCACTGAAAATACCACTCTGAGGAAGTTCTGGGTATTTTCACACTAAAAAGAGGTGGAGAGATTGAGAGAGGCAGAAGAACATTCTGCAGGAAGTGGGGAAAATTAGAAATAAGTTCCTTAAGTGTTGATAAAAATAGCCAGGAAATGTCAGCCTGACTGACTTCCTTTTAGAGCTGTATGATTCTTTGTTAAATGGTGTCAGACAGTGTCGTGTGTGTGTGTGTGTGTGTGTGT
>NW_015649568.1:1225659-1237569 GCF_001515625.1 Sinocyclocheilus rhinocerous | reverse complement strand
TGGTTGCTAGGCACTTACTAGACAGTTGCCAAACTGTTCTGGGTAGTTAATAAGGTGTTGCTAGGCAGTTGCTTTTATGCTCAGAGTGGTTGCTAGGCACCTACTAGACAGTGGCCAAAGTGTTCTGTGTAGTTACTAGGGTGTTGCTGGGCAGTTGTTAGAGAGTGCTGAGTGGTTGCTAGGCACTTACTAGACAGTTGCTAAAGTGTTCTGGATAGTTACTAGGGTGTTGCTAGGCAACTGCTAAAGTGTTCTGAATGGCTGCTAGGCACTTACTAGACAGTTGTCAGATGTTCTGGGTAGTTACTAGGGTGTCGCTAGGCAGTTGCTAAAGTGTTCTGAGTGGTTGCTAGGCACTTACTGGACAGTTGCCAAAGTGTTCTGGGTAGTTACAAGGGTGTTGCTAGGCAGCTGCTAAAATGTTTTAAGTGGTTGCTAGGCACTCACCTGAAAGTTGCCAAAATGTTCTGAATAGTTTCTAGGGTGTTGCTGGGCAGTTGCTAAAGTGTTCTGAGCGGTTGCTAGCCACTTACTAGACAGTGGTCAGATGTTCTGGGTAGTTACTAGGCTGTTGCTATGTGGTGGCTAAAATATTCTGAGTCATTGTTATGTAAAAATTTATGTGTTTTGTGTGGTTGCCAGGTAGTTGCTAGACAGAAACACAGACAGATAGATCTGCCATTGGCAGGTGTGGAACAAAGTGAATTTTGGACACACACACACACACAGAGTTTGGCAACACCTGTGACCACCATCAGACCTGACCAGACGCTGACCCCAGCTGACCTCCCGGCTCTGGTGGGGTCACGGAGGCAACAGGGTTGTGTGTGTGTGTGTGTGTGTGTGTGTGTGTGTGTACAGTCATAAAGATTCGGACCATTTAGTGACATCACTCCACTGAAAATACCACTCTGAGGAAGTTCTGGGTATTTTCACACTAAAAAGAGGTGGAGAGATTGAGAGAGGCAGAAGAACATTCTGCAGGAAGTGGGGAAAATTAGAAATAAGTTCCTTAAGTGTTGATAAAAATAGCCAGGAAATGTCAGCCTGACTGACTTCCTTTTAGAGCTGTATGATTCTTTGTTAAATGGTGTCAGACAGTGTCGTGTGTGTGTGTGTGTGTGTGTGAGACAGAAAGCTGGACGGCTCTTGAATCTGAGTGGAATCGTCTGTGAGGGCATGCCAGAGTGAAAGAACGAACAGAAGAGCATGTGTTACTCTTAGTGCGTCTGCACACTAGAGAGACAAGTGTGTGGTTTATTCAGGCTGTGTCCTCACTACACTACTGTCAGATTAGCGGAATCACTGTACTGCTCACATTACACACATTGGCAACCTTCTTGTCATCTTAATGAGTACACTTTGTTTTTTTTTTATACCAGTAACAATTTTCAATGAGAAATCGATAGTAATTTTGTACAATTAGAAAGAAATAACAAGGAACACATTAAATTAAATTAAATTAAATTACGTACTCCAATATTTTTTGTTTTATTTACAACTTTGACCATTTTTTTAGTGGTTCCTAGCACCAAACAACTATGCATAAACCGGAAACAAGAACATGCGAACTTTTCCCACGTGCACATTAATTTACTAATTGTGCACACAAATTAACTTTCTGTGTGCAAACAAGAAAATTTCCCCGTACCCATTTTAAACGAAAGTCTCTGATTTTTATTTTATTTTTATTTTTTTCTCCTCTGCAAATTGTTGTCTCATTTTTGAAGGCTGCGCCCTCTGGAGGTATTTGTCAGATGCGTGTCACTAAGGATGTCATATTTCAGAAAAATAACCATTACATTGCACAGTGCAGGTACAGCCTTCGAAATGAGACACAACTAATATGTCATTATATTCAAAACTGTTTTTTTCAATGCATGTTTTTCAATGGATGTTAAACGTAAATTTTTTTGGCTCAACTGTTTTTATAATGGTGAGCCCAGGACACTCAGCTGCATCTAAATTTACTTTCAAAGTACTTAATCATGAATTTCACTACCATTGATGACGATGCTTTCTTCTAGGGCTGCACGATATATCGTTTCAGCATCGATATCGCGATAGTCACATCGCAGGATGTGCGATGTTTAGTATAGGCTACTGATCGTTATATTTATACTGATTGTTTTCTTTGCTCACACACAGACACTGTGTCTACACTGGATGCGACAGCTGTACAGAGATACCCATTTCTAAATACATTTAGTAGCAGAGCTACAGCACGCGATTTTAAGTGCTGGAAATCCATTTATCCTTTGTTGAAACGTCGTCTTGGAGAGCGCAGGTCACGGTCGCTTAGCAACGGCAGACGCCACGAAAGCGCAAGCTCCCGAGCGCTTTGGAAAGAAGGAGAAAGCAGCGCGACTGGCGTTTTCCCACACGTTTTTAGGTGCGCCATGTGAACGGCCCCAAAGTCTGTCTACACTGGACGCGACCGTTGTATATAATTTGAACTTTGTGTCAGTACGTCATAAAGAGCGGCATCCATCAGATTTGTCGTGCCGCGCCGCATCCAGTGTAGACAGCATCACTGATAATGAGTTCATTGTATTTTGTCGCATCGCGCCGCGCCGCTCGCGTCCGGTGTAGACACCGTGAGAGCCACGCAGATGCACGTGAACACTGAATTCTGTTCACTTCTGCGTCTATTTGTGCCTGAAATACTGTGCTCTGCAAGTATCCTTGTAAACACAGTTGCTTATGTCTTAGGTGAGGGTAAACAACTGAGAAAGAAAATGGATGTGTAACAGTATATTGGTTTAGAGCAGTTTAATGTCCCTGAGGCTTTCTGTGTTATGAATGTTAATCAAACAACAAAAAGAAAAATCACTTTTGTAGTTTTAACAGATTTATTAGATTTAATTTATACAGTGAAGACTATGCAGTGTTATTTTACATTTGATTATTCAATTTCTGTACCTGAATACTGTTAGACTTATTTGAAAAATATAAAGCACTGCTTATTTCATTTGTATCTTTGTTCTGTTATATTTATCTACGCTTGTAAGTTGTTTATTTCATATGCTGATTTACTCGCCTACAAAATGTACAAAATTTTCCCCCAAATAAACTATTCAAGTCATGTGGTGATTTTTTTTTTCATATCGCAATATATATCGCAAAAAAATAAAAAATCGCAATGTGAGTTTTTTCCAATATCGTGCAGCCCTACTTTCTTCAGTTATTTGGGTCTTTTGAACAAATGCATTTACAGATACACTAAATCCTCCATTGTTGCCTCCATTGTCCTTTGACCTGGATGTTTATTGATCTACTAGCAGCAATCGTGAAAAGCAATCAAGCACGAGGAACAACTTTCTTGGTACCTGTAGAACTTACAAGTTGTGTGCAAAAAAATAAAATATCGCAATGTGAGTTTTTTCCAATATCGTGCAGCCCTACTTTCTTCAGTTATTTGGGTCTTTTGAACAAATGCATTTACAGATACACTAAATCCTCCATTGTTGCCTCCATTGTCCTTTGACCTGGATGTTTATTGATCTACTAGCAGCAATCGTGAAAAGCAATCAAGCACGAGGAACAACTTGGTACCTGTAGAACTTACAAGTTGTGTTACAGGAATGAGTTGCTCTGTTCACAGTTTTCAAAACTTACAGCTCTTCAGCTCCCATGCCTTCATGGGTCTGCATAATGATAATTGGATGTAGATATCAGAATCCCAGTGGAAGTAGTGCATGATCCAGGTTTTTTTGCTTACTGTTTCATGAATAGTGCGAATATTTGGTGTTCTACATTTGGCATTCTGTGTAGTAGGAAAGTACGCATAACCAGACTTGGGGAATGATCCTTGCTGCATTAAAGTGCTGAGCTAACTTTTGAGTTTCTCATGGACATATTTACGAGCATTTAATAATATTAGCTGTGACATGTCCCATTTTAAAAACTGAGCATAGCATCATTGTTGCAGTCTTTCCCTCATAATTCCCACTAATTGTGTATCTAGTCAGCTTGCTGCAGTATCTGTGCTGAATAGTACAGCTCTGGAAATCATAAGAGAAGATGAGCTGTGATTTCTTCACTCTTATCCATGTGAATGAGCTCTGTTAATCTGACAAACGACCATTAAGAGGGATTGAAATGCTTCTCGTTCGTCTCAGTGAGGCCTCAGAGAACATTCACTCATCTCTAAATACGCCTGTGCTCACATACGCTCAGCGTGAGCTGTCAGACTGATGTATGGAGCATGAACGAGAGAGTGGTGAGCTGAAACATGGCGCTGAGTGAATGCTAATATGCCGTGGAGGCCCCAGAGCTTTAAGACCACCAGCCATTTACACTACTGTCTTTTTTCTTGTCTCTTCTGTTCTCATCCCGTCTCGATTTGTCATGTACATGCTATCTTTTCTCTTCTTTCATATACTCAAATCTCTTCTTTTTATATCTTCTCTTCTCTCACATAATCTTATCTCTTCTTGTTTCATCTCATTTGTCACAAACTCTTCCTTTCTCATCTCAGCTCATCTCACATAGTCTCGTCTTGTCTCATTTTCTCTCACATACTCTTCTCATCTCTGCCCATCTGTCTCAGACATAATATCTTGTCTCCTCTTTCGTATGCAGTACTCCTTTCTTTTCATCTCTTCTTTTCTCGCAAAATGTTGTCTCTTGCTGTCTCATCTTTTACATACTCGTACTTTTTCATCTCACATAGTCTCTTCTCGTCTCTACTCGACAGTTTTTGTCATCTCACTGCCTTCTTTTAAATACTCTTTTCTTTCTCCTAATCTCATCTCATCTTATCTTTTTTTGTATCATCTTGTCTTTTCTCATCTCATCTTGTCTCTTTCCTTCACACAATCAGTCTATTCTTGCCTTTTTTCACATACATCTTTTCTGTCGTCTCACAATCTGTCTTCTTCTCTCGTCTCATCTGGTTTCATCTCACATTCTATCTCCTGACATACTACTTTTCTCAATTTTTTTCTCCCACATTCTTTGTGCATAACCTCATCTCCTCTTTCTCGTCTTGTCTCTTCTCTTAAATACTCTGTTTACATCTTTTCTCTGCAAGTCTCTTCTCATCTCACATACCCTTCCTTTCTCATCTTGGCTAATTTCTCTCAGTATTAACTATTGTCTCTAATATTCTTGTCTCATCTCATATATTACTTTATCTTACATGCTCTCTTTTTTTCATATCTAGTATTTTCTTATCTCGTCTCATCTCATCTGTTCTCTACTTGTCTCATCTTTCACATACTCACATATTTGTCTCAACTTTTCTCTCACATGAGGGAAAATCACATCTTGTTTCTTTTCTCACATCTTTTCTCATCTCACATACACATTTCATTTCTTATTGTTTCTTCTTATATATATGCTTTGCTCTTCTTACAGTGTCTTCTTGTTCTGTCTCTGCGTATCTCACCTGTAATCACACCTATTCTTTTCTCTTCTAATCTTCACTCTTCTAGTCTAATCTCATTTATTGCCTCATGTTATTTCATTTTGTCTTTTCAAATCACATTTTGTCTCATCTCATAGGCTATATGTGCTTTTATTACTTGCATCTGTTAAATACACAGAACACACACACACAAACCATCCTTCCATAAAAATTCCATTGACTTTAAAAACCTATTCATCCAGCACAGGAATCTGGCTGGCTTTGACCCAAGGGCTAAAAGCTGGTGGAAGCCTCTGTAAGTAAGTGTTGCCTGCGAAATACACTCAGAAAGGGAACCAAGCCAAACAGGAAGTGGCAGTGTTAACCTAATTCCTGGAGAGGAAATGATTGGCCACTCCATCTGATTGGCTGTAATGTCATTGGCTAGCTGCATGTGAAAAATAGACGTGTTTGTGCATTAGCAGCAGGGCACATTGAATACGCAGAAAACCCAATCCTGCATCAACATCCCCACAGCAGCGCTCTTCACAGGAGAATGTTTCCATCTGAGTGTGTGTCTACACACTTCATAGACAACATCAAAGTCAAGGCTGGGATCCAGTAGGGTGCTTTATTGCACTCAAACACACAGTGTTCTATTATCTTACTCTAGTTCTTATTCTGTGGTGCTTCTGTGGGAATGTGCATGGTTCGATGCAAGTTAAGCTTTGTCAGCAGCGTCGCTGAAATGCTGTGAAATACCACAGAAAATAATTTCAACTCATCCCTCAGTTTGTAAAAATAAGCACAGTTGCTTTTACCTTAAAGCTTTTAATGTCTACAGGACAGTATGTTCTGAAGAGTTTATAAAGCAGAAATGTGTGGCTTGTGTTTTCAAGTATTTTTAAAAAGGAAAAGTAATGTTGTTCCAAACCTTCCTTACTTACTTCTACAGAAAATATATTTTGAAAACTGTTGTTAAGTGATTGAGTCAGTGAGTCAGTGAGTGAGTGACTGACTGACTGAGTGACTGAGTGACTGAGTATATTGCTTTACAATATATCTTGGTCTGGTTTTAACTCCCACTGGAAATTTCAAATTGCAGTTAAAACATTACTTATAAAAGCCCGCAGGGCACTGCATGTCATACGAATGAAATTATTCAAAATAAACATCCCCATCAGAATTTGGACAAAGATTTTCGATAGTGTCATACTGCCTATTGCCCTGAATATAAGCGATATCTGGGGCCCAGCGAGTAACTACAGCCATAAAGATTGGCACAAACACCCTTTAGAAGCTCTGCATGTAGAGTTCTGCAGAAGCATCCTTCATGTGCACAGAAACACGCCTAATAACACCCGCAGAGCCGAGTTAAGCCGTCTCCCCCTAAATCTAATCATTAAAAAAAGAGTTTTAAAGTTCTGGATCCACTTAAACTCTAGTTCGGAAGATTCTCTTCTTTTTAAAGCACTAAAACACACAGACATTTACTGACCAAGTACAGATTGAGTGACCACCAGCTGGCCATAGAAAGAGGACAACATGACTGTTACCTAAAGAAGAGCGCATCTGTAATGAATGTAGATCAGGATCAGTTGAGACGGAGGAGCAATTCCTCCTCCACTGTGACAAATACACGTCCTTAAGAGACTCACTGTACAGTCAAATACAGCAGAACATTCCTGAGTTCCAGTCACTCCATGAAAATCACAAATTAAGAATATTACTTGAAGGACCAAGTAAGTTGTTGACCAAGTGAGTTGAATGAAAGATAGATAGATAGATAGATAGATAGATAGATAGATAAAGGTTTGGAACAACACGAGGGTGAATAAATGAGACTACTGTTCTGAACAGTGGATGTATTACTGGTACTTCTGCTTATTAACAGTATAATTACATCACATCCCCTTTTAGTATCTAAAAAAGTTACCAGGTTTATGGGGTTTACATGATCATGACAGGAGTTGAAAGACTGGATGTTTTCACAGGCCAGTTTATCATACTGGCATCATCATACTGGCAGCCACAAGGCATTAACATAAATGTCTTGTGGCTATGCTTGAAACTCTTTTTATGTGCATCACTGTAAACTCATTTTTGCACAGAGGCTGCACTACAAATAATGATTATCCATTCACTTTTTCTGATGGTAATTTTCCTAGATAAAACGATATGAAGAGTTCGATAAATGTTCGATATAATGTTTAAGCACCATAAACGGAACGAAACAGCACGCCTCGTTTGAATCGCGATTCGCGCCACACGGACCGTTTATCCGCTCGGATCAAAGTTCAAACCGGCTGCGCGGTGCGAGCTCACTAGAGCAGATGTGTTTGTATGCTACTATGGAAGACCAATGCTTAATTTAAAAAAAAGTTCAGAATAAATTTAACCATATAAAACTGAGGTTGCTGCACTTTTTACAGATGTTACTAATTTTGATAATGAACAAAAATTTACCTCTGCATCCTAACTCAAGCTACTATCAAATGTGCATTTCTAAGGGACAAAAAAGTGATATTATTATTAATATTATCAGGCAACCCAAACCGGTTTCTTGATTTGAAACAATATCACTCATTAGAACATGCAGAAACGAAGAAATACATTTTTTTCTATTTTGATATTTATTTTGTTAAGGAAAATTAATGGTCTAGTTTCTACAACTTTCACTTTGGAGCAAAATCTGGCTTTAAACTTGAAATAAATAAAGATTTATTTTTAAGATAATAAACATTTATCGTGATAATTATCGATATCGGCTGATATGAAAAAATTTATCGTGATAATTTTTTTGGCCATATCGCCCAGCCATATATATTTATTTAATGTATTTATTTATTTATGTATTTATGTATTTTTCATGTGTCTTGACTCTTTGATATCGTCTGTGGCAAAAGCTCTTTTAGTCTTACCAAATGCTGGGTTTTGAATTCTTGACTTTTTCTTTTTATTAGCTTTTATTATTTTAATACTCGCACAAACTGAAAAGACTTTTGATCTGGTCTCTCAATTTAAAGAGCACAATATTTTTTGAAGAGGTACTTTTCTTTTCTGTGAGGTTGACGGACAGATTGAATTA
This sequence comes from Sinocyclocheilus rhinocerous, assembly GCF_001515625.1. Lineage (NCBI taxonomy): Eukaryota > Metazoa > Chordata > Actinopteri > Cypriniformes > Cyprinidae > Sinocyclocheilus > Sinocyclocheilus rhinocerous. The sequence goes on along the minus strand of NW_015649568.1, from coordinate 1,229,131 downwards.
AATTTGTGTAAACTAAGCCTCTGATTTAGCTTTTGTTTTTTTTACAAACTGAGGGACATGTCTACAATATTTTCTGTGCATAATGCAGACATGCTGTGACATAGAGTTTGTACTGAATCCGGAACCTTCCTATAAAAGCAGACCCGAGTTGTTTGCTTTGGATGTGAATGACGCAGTTTGCCCTTGAAAGCCACATACTGGCTCAGACCTATTTGAACAGCCACTTGTTGCTATGCTCTAGCTGATAGAAAAGAGAGAATGTGTGTGTGTGTGTGTGTGTGTGTGTGTGTGTGTGTCTCTAAGTGCAAAGAGGTCTTTTCTCTAAATGTATGTAAACCAGGCTTATTAAAGATGATTCACATAGTGGACAGTTAAAATCACAGCTAATTGGTCTCTCTCTGTTTCTCTATCCAGCGTCTGATTTAGAGCAGGATGCTACAGTGAAGTTGGAACAGGAGCGAGCTGAGATACTTGCCAAATATGACAAGGTGAGAGAAAACAGCTGCCATTCATTTACCTGCCAAATACCCTCCAATCCACTTCCAAGAAAAACAGAAACACCGTAAAGACATACTCTGATCCAACCAGATACCTCCTTCCATCATACAGTAGTTCACAACCTGCGCACATCACATTTGCTATAAGAGTTTTCATCTGGAAGATTCTCTGTATTCTTATCTGTTGCTAAAACGTTGTCTGTCAGATTTTAGCAGACATTTCTGTTATGTTTCTGATTTAGAGTGCCACAGAGAATTCTCTTTGTGTGACTGGTCAGTAGGGTGTTAAAATATGATTTATTATAATGGCTATCATGTGAAACACCTGTTCACCAGCTGTTGTGTATATCACTCATGTTGGGAGGCCAACTTTTATCCTTAGGTCATGTCTGGCATTGTATCTTTAAAACAGGCTTTCCAGGCTTTCCCTTTAAAATACATATTGGAATGATGGCTTACAGGAAAGAAAGTGGCACTAAAAGTGAAATGAGACCTTATATTGCATGAATGCAATAATGATTATGTGGTAATAAAGTCAGAATATTATGACTTCCTGTGACCGTTCTAAGAGTAATGTGTGTTTTCACTGAAAGGTTTAATGATTTTTTTTCCCCTCATGAAATCTCTTGCGCTTGTCTGGTTTGTAAATTGATCGCTTAAATTGAGTGTAATCTGAGCTCTCATTAGGGGGCTCTAATTCTGTAACGTGTCTGTTAATTGGATTGTGATAAGCTCCCATAAACTGAGATCCGTCTCCTGACTCAGGAAGCATAACACGTATGGTCTTATGTTATGTTTTCTTTCTTCTCTTATATTTTAGCCCTCTAAAATGTTAGTTTTAAAAAATTTACCCTTTAAAGGGTTAGTTCACCCAAAAATGAAAATTAGGCTGTGTTTTACTCACCCCCGAGGCATCCTAGGTGTATATGACTTTCTTCTTTCAGACGAAACCAGTCGGAGTTATATAAAAAATTGTCCTGGCTATTCCAAGCTCTATCATTGCAGTCAGCGGGTGTTGCAGTGCTTCAGTCCAAAAGAAGTTAACTAAAAAGCGCCCGTCCATAAAAAAAGTGTCTCACACGGCTCTGGGGGGTGAACAAAGGCCTCCTGTAGCGAATCCATGCGTTTTTGTAAGAAACATATCCATATTCAAAATGTAATAATCACTTTAATGTAGCTTAAATCTATCTATCTAGCCTATGGAACTAAAATCTCACAAATTTTTGCTCACTCAATGTATTTTTGATTTTACAGTGGGGTAATTTTGTTACAGTAGCACGAGATAGCTTGATTTAATAAATTGCTTTTTAGTTTTTCAGGTAGGTCTAACAGTATAGAGCTATTAAGATTTTTTTTTATTTTTTACCAATTATCCAAATAATGTTTAGTCCTAGAAAGCTATTATTATCAGAACACGTGAGCATAACATAGTGGTTAGAAGAAGATCAATGAATGAGAGGGCAGCGTTATGAGTTGCCCATATACCACACCTTGTTACAGCACAGTAGGGCTATTGCAACAGAAACAATACTGTACTACATAGATGTTTCCTGTCGGCTCGATTTTTGAGTGGACTTTGCTGTTTCGATGAGCATGAACGGTAGAGCCCTGCATTTTTAGCCCGGCCCCGACTTTTTAGTAATCAAGTAATTACCATGAATGTCAGGGAGAAATAGTAAGGAAATATTTGAATTATTTACTAATAAACTAGTGTTTTCTGAGTCGGTGTCGCAAGGATGAAGTTGCTGGTCCTTACTCGCCATCTCCTCATTAGACACGCTGTAAGGGAAACAGGTCAATTTAGCTCAAAGGGAATAATTTAAGATTTTATAGGGAATTTGGACAGAATCACGGTTTTACGGCTGATGACTGAGTCGGCCAGCGATTCATTTAAAGAGCCGTATAACAATTCTGCAATGGATATTAATATCCAAAGTGTAGTGAAAACACTATTTATTAGCACAGTAACAAGATCGGCAGTTTAAGACATTAACTTGTAAGCACAAAACACAAGATACTTCTCTTTTCAATATGAATAAGGCTTTATTGGATAAATATAAGACATTTAAACTAATCTAACACACAAACACACGCATTCACACAAGTTGCAGAAAGAGAGAAAGTGAGGAAAGAATGAGTTTAAGAGAATGAAAATGTGAAATCCCAAGTTCCCAGCAATATGTGCAATTGCATAGACCTGAACAACCATCAATCACTTAATTAACCCTCGCATTGAGTTCCTCAATGAGGTTAAAATTTATAATAAATGCACCAGTTCAGCTAGGATCTGGACATTCTTGCGTTCCTGTGTGCGTGGTTCCCTTCCTTGTCTGGTTGCCGAAAGGGGTTTCCCGCGGTCGCTGATTGGCTGGAAGTTCAGTCTTGGGAAGCCAGTGATTGGGCGTTGGCTGGCGACGCGGAGCTGTGGTCTGCAGTTGAAGTTTAGACGGCACTCTTTCGGAGACACGGCAAACTTAACTCGGAACACACGAAACTCAACGGAAAATAAAATAAACTAAAGTAAAGAAATAGAAGTAAAGTTTGACGAGACCAGGTGGCGTTTCTCCTCATGGTTTTGGAGGAGATGGCATGTAAGCCAGAGCACGCTCAAAAGCTAAAGAAGCATGATTAAAAAGAAAACACGGCTCAAAAAGGCAAGAAGGAAGAGATGACTGAAAAGCACGACTAAAAGCGAAAAGCTAAAAGCCGCATGGCTAAAAAGCATATAACTAAAAAGCCGCATGGCTAAAAAGCATATAACTAAAAAGCCGCATGGCTAAAAAGCATATAACTAAAAAGCCGCATGGCTAAAAAGCATATAACTAAAAAGCCGCATGGCTAAAAAGCATTTAACTAAAAAGCATGACTAAAAGCGAAAAGCTAAAAGCTAGACACAAAAAGCAAAGTTTGATGGTGTCCTGAGTATTTAAACCGGGCTGTTTAACACACCCCAAATGGTGTTTTGACCAATTAGA
>NW_015649568.1:1209840-1210883 GCF_001515625.1 Sinocyclocheilus rhinocerous | reverse complement strand
GAGATCCACTTTCCTGCAGAGTTTAGCTCTAACCCTAATCAAACACACCTGAGTTTGCTTATCAATGTCTTCAGGATCATTAGAAAATCACAGCTAGGTTTGTTTGATTAGGGTTGGAGCTAAACTCTGCAGGAAAGTGGATCTCGCGAGCCAGATTTGAAGATCACTGCTATAGGTAGATGAGGATCAGATGAGAGTCAGCTGATGCGAGCTTGACTAACGTGACCTGCTCACAGATGCCCAGAAGATGCTTGATTCTTCAAACGAATGCTTAGTTTGTATCTCATTATTATTAATAATAATTTTAAAAGGCTATACAATAAAACATACGATGACAAATTCACTTATATTAAACTTTGAACTTTTATTAACAATATAAGGAAAATGTGTTTTACTCACATTGTAACACAAATAAATAAACGGTCTTTGGATTTACCCTTTCTTTAAAACGATCGTAGTTTGTGGATCATTATATTAATTAAAATACATCAGCCATAAAATAGTACAATTGCAAATTCGCATAGGCCTATATTAAACATCTAACTTTTATTTTAAAAAATGAATTAGACGGATATAGCCTACTTGCGTTGTATCCCAAATAAATAATGTCTATTCCCTCTTTTAAAACAAATGCTTAGTTTGTGGTTCATTGTTTTATTTAGGCTATTTATTTATTTTTAATGAAAACAGAAACAATAAAGACAAACTCGCTTAAATTAAACAAAGAAATGAACCTTTATTAACAAAAGGTGCGCTTTTGGATCATTGTGTCACGCATCACTCTCGTTATTGTAAGGGAAACAGGTCAATTTAGCTCAAAGGGAATAATTTAAGATTTTATAGGGAATTTGGACAGAATCACGGTTTTACGGCTGATGACTGAGTCGGCCAGCGATTCATTTAAAGAGCCGTATAACAATTCTGCAATGGATATTAATATCCAAAGTGTAGTGAAAACACTATTTATTAGCACAGTAACAAGATCGGCAGTTTAAGACATTAACTTGTAAGCACAAAACACAAGATACTTCTCTTTTCAATAT
>NW_015649568.1:1177365-1207376 GCF_001515625.1 Sinocyclocheilus rhinocerous | reverse complement strand
TTAGGCTTGCTTCAGACTGGCTAGCGCTAGGATCTGATTTATGAACATCCTGTTGTCTTCTGCCTTTCTGTGGAATTCGGCTCCTCGTGTTTCAACCATGTTCTTGATCGAATCTTAAATTGTCTGATTGGGTCTGATACCCTACAGCGCCTTTAGAGAGAAGTTTCCATTTTACGGATTATGATTATAATGAAAGAGTTTTTGATTTGTTTTATTTCGTTAAGTAGTAATTTAAAGCTTTCTATAGATATATGTATCATGTCTGTGAGGCATGCATTCACTGAGTTTCATGCATTCGCAGAGCATCACACCACGTGAAAGTGAAACCTGAGCGGTGAACTAATTTTCAGCAGCCGGAATTTCGGTGCATCTCTAATTATTGGAGACATCAGAAATGGATATTATATAATGGATGCTTTTTTGAACATTTTAGCAGTTTAAAAATATAAAAATATATATTTTTTACACGGCACCCCGGTTGGGAAACATTGCATTAGGTCATATGAGATCAAACGGCTACTCGACAACAAAATTATTTGTCGACAATTTTTTACTGTCGACGTTGTCGATAATGTCGACTAATCGTTTCAGCCCTACTTACGTTTTAGTACAATATTGTCAATGTGACTGTTTTTGCTCGATTTTTTTTTTACGAAAATAGTTCCAAAGTTCACACCATAAAAGCAGTGCGTGTATGATTCATGTACTAGCTATTTTTTTCAGAAGCCAAACATTATCTTTATGCAGACTGAAATGGAAGTCTTTATTCAGTACGAGTCTTGACATTGGCCATAAATCACTTGTGAATTTTTATAGACATGCTAAGAAGTTGAAATGTCTGATTCATGAAGAAATTGTTCACTTTAGTCAGATTTTTTTTTTTAATTAATGGCGGACTGATTAATTAATGACGGACTGATTCACTGTCTTGTCACTGACATTGTTTAAATGTCAAATGTTAGCTAAATATTAAATGCAAACTACATGTAATATTGTTCTTGTGAGGTCATTTTATCAAGTGGCAAGATGAATAAATGCAGAAAGACATGAGAAAAAACCTCGGAGGAGGGGTACGTCCTTGGCGCATGTCGCAGGCCGAAATATTTCCCACAGCCATGTCACTGTGACATGCTATCAGATTATCATATCCCACTGTAGATTTATGCCTGACACACACACCAGAGGGTGAGACAGAGATAAATGAGTGTGTGCGTGTGCCCTTGATATGGCTTCTCTCTGTACCAGCTTATACTTTGTCTCAGATTCTCGATTTCTGTCATACTCATTCTTTTTTATGGCTCCCACTCTTGTTCTCGCTTCTGCCGATTGATTCCTCCTGTTCTTTTCTCATTCTCCAGGCCTCCCAGATCTATTAAGACCTTCACATTTGTGTTACGTTTAAATTTGCATATATTTTCTTGCCAACATGACAAAGTGCACATATTGCATAGACAGTTAGTTATTGGCCCGACAGGTTAATGACTTTTGTGATGAATGATTTTGTCAGTGGGTAAAGTGCTTCATCTTTCTTTTAATCTTTTTACATCTTATGTGACACATCTAAAATGTGACTCAAAAATTGTCATTAGTCAAACTGTGGATGTGCATAGAGTACACAAAGTATTGAAAATGTGTCTATTAATACTTATTATTATTTTATTTACTATTATTATTAGTATTATTCATTTGTTTATAACATATATTATTATTTATTTATTTATTATTTTGATTTATTTATATCATAATTTATTTTATTTTTATTTTTTTCACAAAATAGTATACAATTTTAATATTGGTTTTTATCGGTTATATATCAAAATAATTATTGGCTAATTATGATTATGAATCGAAAATAGTGCCAAAAGAAGCCACAGTCTGGAACTGAGAGTGAAGTGGAGCGTCAGATTTCATTCCCCACTCAAAGTGAAGTAATCAATCCACACCAGCTCCTCTACAGGACTTTTTTTATGTTTTGCTCCCTAAAGACAGATTTTAAATGAAGTCTCTATGTTAAGCAGCTCGGAATTAACTGCACAAGTTTAACCTTAGAAAAAGTTTAAATTTAGAAGGAAAAAAAAACTGTATGTGTGTGGTCAGAACACGACCCATGTGTTTTTCTTCTTTTGTAAACACACTGTTCTTACTCAAGGATTATCTGTTTCTGCCCCAGGCACCTCTCTCTGTATTTCTCTCTCTTTGAATTGTTTACTTGTTATACTGAACCTGTCCACATTCTGTCCACCCCTCATTACCTGCCTTAAATATGTATGAATAACGAATTCACAGTTCACAGTGGAGCCATATGCTTTGAGAACTCAACTCTTCAGCAACTGCGCACACACACATACTCATTAAAACTGTGTCTCAACTGATGTGTGCTCACAGCTTTGTGTTATTTGTGCTTTCAGGGTAAAGAAAATGCGGAGGTGGAGCCGTGGGAGGAGGCCAATTTTGATCTGTATAAAGCGGTGGACCGCTTCGGATTCCTGCAGTAAGAAACGTGCATTTTTCTGTTCTGAGTGAGGAGATGCAGGTACTGGAGAAACCCTAGCTCAGAGAGTCTGAGCGTTCACTGTACACCCTTATCTTGATGTCTGTCTGCTCCTTCGGCCTCTCCTGTCTTCTCGTTTCTCCTCTCTTCACACCCTGGCAGGGAGGTTTGTGGCTTACCCAGGCCCCTTAAACAGCAGTGCACTATGCGATATTTATAGGGTGCCACATGTGTCTGGCAGATCATGACTCTATAATTGTAGGGGCAGAGAGACTGGAGGAAAGAAATACGGCTACAAAAAAGACAGTAGCAGAGAGAAAAAGACTGAAAAAGATTGAAAGATAAGTTGCAAAACTGGAAAAGTCCAAAGAAGTATATGGTGATGTGAGGTAGACCTGACTTGGCAACACATGCCAGTGTTTCTTACAGTTTTGTTTTTTGTTTGCTTTGTACTTGAAGTTGTATGTTTTGTTTTGTTTGCTCTGTATTTTGTTTTTATTTTTTTTATTTTGTTTTGCTTTAATTTTTTTTTCTCCGTTTTATTTTTGTTTGTTCTGTATCTTAAGTTTTTTGTTTGTTTTGATTTGTTCTTTTGTTTTTATTTTGTATTTTTTGCTTTTTTGTTTTGTTTTGATTTTTGTTTGATATATATATATATATATATATTTATTTATAATGTTTGTTTTGTTTTTTGCTTTGGTTAGTTTTAAATAAAATACCGTATGAACAACGAGTCAGTAATTACACTGATTGAATTGTCACTAACCTTACAAATTCACACAAGATTTTGGTCACAATACTGCCTTAGAGTCTAGCTGCCTATGTAGACAAAAAGGAAGCTCACTAGGGTTTGGAACAGAGCCTTAATGTCATGTCACAGCTTCCCTGGGTTACCTCATGGATATCTCAGAGCAGATCCAAACTGGCTGCCATGGGAAACAATCATTTCCTGTTTGTGTAGCTGACTAAGATCTCGCACTTTGAACAGATTCAGGGGTGGGGGTCACGGGGGCATCGTTACTAATAGTGATGTTTATTTATTCACTTCCTGTGGAACAAAGTAATTCCTTTTTCAGTAATATATGCGAGGAACCAAGATTTGACGTCAGCAACATGAACCAGAGTATGATTTATTGATGCGATTTCTCTCCCTGTACGACCATCGTGTTATGTGAACAGTGGGCAGACATTAGTGGCTATTTGAGACCATAAATCTCTGAGAGTCCAGTAGTCTGACTAAAACACTTGATTTGTTTCAACAGAAGAAAATTGAATTCAGTCTGTGTGTATTTCCCTTTTATAATGTGATGTGATTTGTCTTTCACAGTGAGGATGAGCTTCCAGTGTATGACGTAGTGGAGGAAAAGGTGAGTCAAGTGCTGTATTTGGCCAACCTAATACTTTCATAGTGCATCTGTGAAAACTTGTCCACAGTGTTTTATCTGGAAAACTAGAGCAAATACATCAGTAGGATGAGAAAAATACTTTTAAATACAGTATTAACATTTTCATCAACAGGTTTTAATTAAGCAACATAAGATTTTTATGAAACACAGCAGAGTTGTGTTTTGTGATTTATCACAGTTAAAAAGAAATTCTCACTACAGCAACCCAGAAATCACTTTATTTCCTGTGTAGAACTGCAGAATATATAATATGTAAAATATGTGCATGACATAGGATTAGAAAACAATATATAAAAACATGTTGCATTAATTTGTAAAGAAAGCTAAGGGCACCTGTCTGAACTTGAGCGGAATGGACTTCATACAGTATACATCTACTAAAAATCCCCTTGTCACCAGTTGGCTAAATGTAAATGCAAAAATGACTCAAATAAGTGACTTAAATTCAAATTTAGAATTATTTTTTTTATCACATATTTGTCATGACAGAAAGCACTTAAAGTGTCAGGTTATAAAGTAATAATGAGCTCTAAATTGGAGAAACAGTAACTGTTGCATCAGAGGCCATTATGTTCTTGTAGAAGAAAAAGCAGAGAAGATATTCAAAATTACCTTTTTTTTTTTTTTGGGTGGCCTCCTAAATTTTAATATGGTTGTTAATCTAATACTGCTTTCTAGATCTCACTGAAATCCATTTTCATTAAAGTCCACTTAGTGTTGCCTTAGATGAAACATTTAGGTGAGTTTTTGTCTCTTTCATTTAATTTATTGTACTGTGTGTTTGCACTTTGTCTGCTTAGCAAAAACATCTGGAAGTGGATAGAACGACAAAATGGCTGAAAATGTTGAAGAGCTGGGAGAAATACAAGAACAGCGACAAGGTGCGTGTCCTTCATAAACAGACTGTAACTCTCTGAAGGACTTTGAGAAAGTCCGTTTTTCTCAGTCTTTCGTCTTGTGTGCGTAAATGGCTAAAGTTCCCTTTGGCTGTCTCTGTCCTGTGTATTGGGCGTCATTGGACCGGTCCCCTAAGAAAACCACTGTCCTGCTTCAACTGAACAAAATCTGTCGGTTTCTATCCATCTATGTGTTTGGACATCTTCAGGCAGCTGTTGGTGTGTTAAATTGTATTTCTGTCCATTAGCAGTGTCTAGTGTGAAATGAAACTTTTCCATAGCGCCTGAGGTGGTGCGTGACAGGTGTGCAGTTTATTAGAACTTCAACTGATTTCAAGAAGTTTATTCAGAGTAGAACTGATTATTACCTCTTCTTATTAGTCCAGTTAGATCTATTAGACTGTCACACTGCGTCTGCACTAAATGAGCATAAACAGCATCTAAAGCACAACAAAACTGTCTACACTTTTTTTTAGTAGCACTGCACAGCTACTCCAGCTTCTTAAACTTTAGATTACAAATATATGTGTGGATTGATAGTATTTAAACTTCTGTATCTCTGTTAAAATAGTAGGAAACGAGGACTGACACATTTTACTGTCGCTCAAGCTTGAACCTAATTGGTCAATTGTTAGGGAATATTCAGAGGTCAGCTTCAGCACTTGCAGTGTAGACAACCTCAAGCTAACATCGGCTGCTTCTGGTGTCATTCAGAGTCCTCTTATTGCGAAAAAAAATCACTGATGACATTACATTCATAGATATGATTTCATCAACAACGGAAATGCATACCATAATGAGCTGTAGCGACTGGCGGTGACCTGGATTTGCATGTGGACAATAACTGAAAAAAATATTACTCTGAAGTGATTTGGGAAATGTTATTTCTCTTGATCTGAGGTGGAAGGTCAATACCCAGCTTGATTTCCTCTGGCATTCAGAATAGATTGGGGTGACCTCCGATCACTTTAACCACTGGAACCACCGTCTAGCTCACGCTATCATTGACGTTTCATCTTAACTATTTTGCTGTTTTTCAGTATTTGGCCCACGCCACAAGTCTTGCATTTTAAAGATGGTGTCAGTTTGAAATGTAAAACTAATTTTCTTGAATTGCTCGTATGCGAAACAGCTCATCAAGATAAATATATACTGTAAGTATTTTATGTTTTTGCATTATTTAGTTGTGTTGTTTAACTGTCCATTATGGTGACTATCTACTGTAGGTAGATCATCTATATAATTTTATAATCCTATATAACAGGGATTCTCAAACTTTTTGTGAACTAAACCCATTTGTCTTAAAGTATTTGCTTGATTTACCCTCTGAGATTTTATGTTAATATTTCAGTAATTTAATGTGGTTCTGATTTCACTGTGCCACACACACTCACTCCAAAGACATCTTGTTCAACGAGTTTTGTTTTTTTTGTAGAACAGATGGAGTCATTGACTTCTTACACATCCACAATTACAAAACCAATCCCCTGTTAACAAACACATTTAACCACACAAGCGAACACACACAGACACCTGCCGATTTGTAATGTCTCGTTTTAGTCAAATAAACCAACAGCCTTAATTGCCTCATTTTGCCGAGATTAGAGGCAGAAACACACACACACACACACACAGTCGTTGGGTTTGTGGCTGTGGGATATGTGCCCACTGCTGTCTGTCAATAATCAGCTCCTCAAGAGCCTCCCGAAGATTATTAATATTGTCATTACCATTATAGTAAGTGAACTACTCGGCAGCCATCAATTCACACACACACACACACACACACATTCATACATATATGGAAGGGCCTTGAGGGTGGAAGAGATGTTCAGGAAATCACTTAGTGGCAGTAATGTGGACAGATGAGTGCAGGAAACGGAAGAGTGTTCATTCCTCTCTTTCACCTCACAACCCCTCCACAGTCGTACATCTCTCTCTCTCTCTCTCTTTCTCTCTTTCTCTCTCTCTCTGTTCCAGCGTGTGAGTTTAATTGTAGCTGAGAGACGATTCATGCCGGCCATTAGCTTTTGTGGTTTCAGCGTTTTGCTTTTGGGCTTTTAATCTGCCCTCTGATGGGAGTTTAATCTTTACTGACTGCACGATTACCTGTGAGAGACACAGACACACAGATGTATTCCATTACTCTGCTATTGAATGCGTTTAGACAGCGTGATGATTATCCATATTGAGTATCTGTGGCCACATCATTGAAGTCATATTATATATTGTGTATATAAACCCTGTTCCCCTTCTTTTTCTTTTCAATAGTTTGCATATCATGCTTTCTGCTAACACTCTCAGTTCAATTTAACATATTCCACCTTCGATTTCTAGCTGTTATTCTCCCAAACTCAGCACAGGAAATTTGGAAAGTCTGCAAATTTTGTCATCTGTCTCTGATACAGTTGTCTATATTCCAGATCGCAGAGAGTTAATGACATGACACTTGTCTTAAATAAATAAAGAAAAAAAAATAGAGAAAAAAAAATAAAAACATATATATATATATTATTGTATATTATTGTATAATATATATATATATAGATTTTAAAAATGAAAAACATGTTCATCAAGTCTCTGTACATATGAATTTTATTTGTAATATATATATTTTTTAATTAATTTAATTGTAATGTTTTGGGTGAAGCATAAATGGTGTGACATAATAAAGAAAAAAGTCTTAAATTAAGTCGTTTTGCGTAATTTTATTGTTTCATTTTAAAAATGCAGTTTTGTTAAAATGTTATTTATTCCAATATATATATATATATATATTTATTTTATTTGGTAACATTTTACAATAAGGTTCCAGCTATATTTAATGCATTAACTAACAATGGACAATACATTTGTTACAGTATTTATTAATCTTTGTTAACATTAGTTAATACAAATACAACTTAATTAATGTTAGCTCAGGTCCATTAACTAACATTAATAGATACAACTTTTCATTTCAGTAATGTATTAGTAAATGTTGGAATCAAAATGTATTTAACCAACTAATTGACTAAGATTTATAAATGCTTTAGAAGTATTTTTCATGGTTAGTTTATGTTAACTAATGTAGTGTGGAAACAAAAATATTAAGCAGCATAACTGTTTACATTGATAATAAAAATAAATGTTTCTTGAGCATCAAATCAGCATGTTAAAATGATTTCTGAAGGATCATGTGACACTGAAGACTGGAGTAATTGCTGCTTAAAATGTATCAGGAATAAATGACATTTTTAAATATATGAAAATAGAAATTGTTTCACAATATTGCTGTTTTTACTGTATGTTTTATCAAATAAATGCAGTCTTGATGAGCATAAGACTTCTTTCAATAAATATTTAGTTTAGTTAACTTTTTAACTCACAAATGTATTTATTTATTTGTTTATTTATTTAATAATGACTTCAATGTGTTCACTCACATGGTTGAGGTTTAGAGTTTTCTTGAATTCTAATCGTGTTTTGTGTGTGTTTGTGTAGCTGGTAAGGAGGATCTATAAGGGAATTCCACTGCAGCTCAGAGGTCAGGTTTGGTGTTTGCTGCTCGACATCCCCAAAATCAAGGAGGACAAAAAGGACTTCTATGAGGTAAACGCAGTTTCTCCATTCCAGCATAGGCATGGCTTTCTTAAGAGCTAGTTTATTCCACAGAAACGTGTATGCGTGTATGTGTGAGAGAGAGAGAGGCAATCACAAACTCTTTGCTTAAATATGACTTTCTAAAATAGCCGACCCCTGAGGTTTGCAATGTAACACTTATATGGTTTGACACACACACACCGCAGAGGGAAATATCACTCCAAACGGAAAATAGCAGCTTTACTAAAGCCCTGCAGCATCCAACTGGACAGAAAACATGATTTGCAGTCTGCATTCCCTTTTAACTGGAGGTTTTTGTGTGGCAGAAATCATGCTGTGGTCTGTGAGCGTATCGTTAGATTCATTTGTGGCCTGCAGAGTGTTGTTATATAGTTAGTTATATTTATTATGAACTCCATGAACTGTTTTTGTCTTTCCCCAGAAACTGAAGATCAGAGCCAGGGGGTTGTCTCCAGATATTCGTCAGATTGATCTGGATGTGAATCGTACATACAGAGATCACATCATGTTCATGCACCGCTATGATGTCAAGTGAGCATCCAAACATACACACCAACAAAAAAAGCACACAGGAGGTTTTAATGCAACTGGCCACAATAGGCAATGCCAGCTGACCATTAGAGCCCCTTGGCCTCTCTGTGAATATAGCCTGAGTCCTCCATGCCCCTCACCACATTGCATAAGCTGACCAATGGGGCATCTAGGCCACTCGGCACGAACAGCACAAGCTTCCCACTATCGGGTACCTAGGCCCTCCTGCAAGCTGACCACTAAGCTCCCAGGCCCTTTGGCACATAAACGTCATAAATCTCTTTTAAGCAAGATGTACATGCATGACAAAAGGAATAACAGTATCATGCATCAACACCATATATAATTTTTTAAATTATAGGTTAGGTTTATTATTTATTTATTGAAGTTATTGTTGTTTTGTTTCTTTTTGGATTTGTTGTTTATTGTGTTACATGAGAAAAGCATTACAGAAAGTAGCTTTAGAAAGAATATTTTCTCTTTTTTTCTTTTTCATTTTCATTTTTCTTTTTTTTCTTTTATATCTTTGGGTGAACTATCCCTTTAATATTATTTTTTTATTACTATGGATTTTTTATTTTTATTTTCAGATTGTTTATTAATATGTACTGTGTGTGTGTGTGTGTGTGTGTGTGTGTGTGTGTGTGTGTATATATATATATATATATATATATACATATGAGCAATATCACTCGAGTACGAGAGCGATACCGGCTCTATATCAGCATGGCTGTATAGAGCCGGTATCGCTCTCATACTCGAGTGATATTGCGTTTATACAACAGTTCGACGGAACATGTGTGTATAAAATCAGTATCTCATTTGCACTTGTGCTACTTGGGACAAAAACAACACTGGTGTGATATTGCACTCGTTAAATGCGTAAAAAATTTTAACTCGTACATTTTACAATTTTAACTCGTACACAAAACTAATTAATTAGATTAACGTGTTAAATCGACAGCCCTAATTATTATTATCATTTTTTAAATTATTATTATTGTTAGTTATTATTATTATAGGCTTACTATAAGTTTATTTTTGTTTGTTCATCTGGTTAGGGTTTTTTATTTTTTTATTCTGAGTTATTGAAGTATCCAAACATTATGTCTGGTTTTGTTTTTTGTTTTGTTTTTGTTTGTTTTGGTTTTGGATTCTAAACAAGGTATTGAAGTATCTAAACATTTTGCATTTTGTTTTGTTGTTTTATTTAAATTTATTTTATTTATCATTATTATTATTATTATTATTATTATTGAATTCTGAACAATTAATTCAAGTATCCAACCATTTTACTGCAAATATTGCATACATTGTTGTGCTTTATCAGGCTTTCATACTGAATTGCTTTGCTGATAGAGGCTTTTTTTATGTAGGGCTTTAATCTGTGTCTGTGTAAAATACTTTTTTTCCCCCTCTGAGATGCTTCCATTTCTCATGGCCATAAAACGTCTCGGTTACGTATGGTAACCCAGTTTACACTCGAAGTGGATTGGTCTCTCTAAGCGAGATCCCAATTTCGTCGGTCATCCGACGTGACGTCGAGAGTGACCGACTGAAAGGAAACTGCTACATTTAACCAGCATATGAAATGGAAAATTTGAGAACGCAATGGTGAGAGAGATGCCCACACCCCACCATTTCTCTTCGAGTTACTGGTGTATTGAATTGTGACGGGGCTAAAGCGCCCATATTGACTGATGTGACATTTACCTGTGGAGATTTGAAAGGGTCAGATCATTCTCACAGTGTGGCCTTAGACATCCATAGGGAAAATGAGACAATGTGAGAGGGAAAGAACAGAACATGTAAAAATGTGCAAAACCTAATGACCCATGGCATATAAAATAGAAAAACAGAATTGATTCTTTGACCATAATTGTTTTGTACGTGCTTGTGCGTTTCAGACAGCAGGATCTGTTTCATGTGCTCACAGCATATTCTGTATATAACACGGTGAGTAAAATATACCCACAAATATTGCCATGTTGATTCCAGTTGACGTCACAATTATTGAATTAAAATGCTACCTCAGTAGCAATCATTTTATGAGTATGTGCTTGCACTTGATTTATGTGTGGAAGGAACCTGCACACTATGGATTCTCTCTCTCTCTCTTGTGTGTGTGTGTGTGTGTGTGTGTGTGTGTGTAGGAGGTGGGCTATTGTCAGGGCATGAGTCAGATCACTGCTCTGTTACTCATCTATATGAATGAGGAAGATGCTTTCTGGGCACTGGTCAAACTGCTGTCTGGACAGAAACACACCATGCACGGTACACACACACACTTTTACTCATTCTAGAAAAGTGGTATTTAACTCATGTTGAGTAATTGTAGTTGTTGTAGTAATAATAATAATAATAAAGTAATAATAATAATAATAGTCATTCATATTTAGAAATTGCAAAATACAAGTTTTATAAGGGAAAAGGAAATGCTTGCCTTTATTAGTATTATTAATCCATACAGTCAACATTTATATAATTAAATAAATATATAAAATAAACATAGGCTATGCAGTTTGTTGTAATATTAATACATTTACATTTTAATTTTTTTTTTTTCTGTGATAAATTTTGGTACTGTGTTGAGTCACCACTTGATGTCCAATGTAAAATCTGGGTTGTAAAGCAAAATGAGCAAACCACTAAGCTACAACACTCATTTCATGATTAAGTCTTAAATTCTGTATATTGTAAACATGCACTTCACATACAATTTTTGTACCATATTGAAAAATGTTGTTGTGTTCGTCTAGGCTTCTTTGTACCAGGGTTCCCTAAACTCATGCGCTTCCAGGAGCATCATGAACGTATCCTGCAGAAGATTATGCCTAAGCTCAAACAACATCTAGTAAGACACACAAACACCTCCAAAACATCATGCACTATTCAAAAAGTGGGACAGTGGGCCACTTCACTTGTAGAAAAACTCATGTAGTATTACTTCACGGTACACATTACTTGCATCTAAGACTTTTTTGTTCATGTAGATATTTTGTCCTGATTAACACTGTGTCCTAAATTGAATTTTCACAATGTCTGAAAAGCTTCATATCCAGTCTTATTTTTGGCCTATATTGTGTTCTTTATTTGTCAGTGTATTTGTGTCTTTTCTGAAATAAACCTGAGCAGCTGGTCAACCCAAAGCGCTGGTGTAACAATGAATTCACAAAAATGCAAGCCTTGGATTCATTAAAGGGCAGAGTAATTAATAAAAGACAACATTAATAAATAATTAGATATATTTATTAATTAATTATTTGTGTGTGAGAGTCAGTCTTTGATGTGAATGGATTAGCGTGTGTGTGTGTGTGTGTGTCTGTGAGAACATATGGCTTTGTTCCCAATAGTATATAGTACAACCGTAGTACTTGCTTAACATTTTTTGCTAAAGTGAACAAGCAATGCAAAGAGGTCTTGAAACAATTGTGTAGCTTACTACATTTTTGAAGCATCCACCATTGCATATTGTGTATTTTTTCAAGTTTAAAAAAGTATATACTGTGCAGTATGTTGTACACTAGTATATAGCGTATGTTTGAATGAATAAAGATTTTTTTTTTTTTTAATGTGTGTATGTTTTGTTACCATGAGCGTACAATACCTGTCCCTTTGCTGCCCTCTACAGGATAATCAAGAGGTGTACACCAGCCTGTACACTATAAAATGGTTTTTTCAGTGTTTCTTGGATCGGGTATGCACTCTTTAAACATTATTTCTGAGCACATTATTATTTTATGTTATTATTTATATTATTATTTGTTGTCCAGTGTGAAACCTTACTGATTTGAGTGCATTTATTTGTTTTTGATTGAATAGACTCCATTCACGCTCACGCTGAGAATATGGGATATTTATATTCTGGAAGGAGAGCGAGTTCTGACTGCGATGTCTTACACCATCCTCAAGCTCCACAAAAGTAATGAAGCTAAAATGTTTAAATTCAGATTCTAAATATAAATATAAAAAAAGGTTGATCAATGTGCAAAATAAACCCTGAAAGGACTAGAAATCCCTGTGCTAGCTAGACTGCAGTAATTGTAATTAGTTATAATTAGTCTGTGATTCTTCAGAGACTTTGAACGTCCCATTCTAATAGTAACTACTCTGTGTGTTTGTATGTTAGAAATCCTCTTGAAGTTGTCCATGGAGGAGCTGGTGAAGTTTCTGCAGGTGACTTTGTCAAAGGATTTCTTTTTTGAGGATGACTTTGTGATAGAGCAGCTTCAACACTCCATGTCTGAGCTCAGACGATCTAAACTGGAGCTGCCACCTCCAGGTACTTTAAACACACACACACATGCACTGAAATCTTGGCAAATCATAAAATGTATGGCTGTGTGTCACCACCCATAGAGGGACACATCCTACTGCACACACTCCTTTATCTCAACGCACACACACACACTGTCATTCACTGCTGCTATGTACTGTTTGTCTAATCTGCGTTCTCTCCCTTTCGCTTCAAACATAGCCTCTGCTTACACTAGTGGGTCTGGGAAGGGGGGGCGCCAACCCTCCTACATAACCAACCGGTGGGCAAAAAAGCACTGACTACTTTATCTGTCAATCAACCGACCATTCGTTCGTCTACCCCCACTACACACATGTCCCTTTCCCCTCGTTTGTTTCTCTGTCTCTCACAAAACCTGGATTGGGGAGGTTAACCAAAACGTTTGTCACAAAAATGTGCTATGGGGTACTGTACGTTACAAACATGTAAAAGGACAGTTATGATGAATACATTTATGAATGAGTACAATGGATACGATTTAAGAACATAAAAACACACAAGTCAGTAGATAGAAGTGTCCAAAATTTAATTTTTGCAAAATTAATGGCAAATGAATTAAGTAGCTGATAAGGATCGAGAACCATAGATATTCTTTACTGGCCTTGAAACTTTTAACATGGGTATTTTTGTATGATAGGGTATTGTATCGTTAGCTTAGCAACATGCTAACACCAAACTATTGAAATCAATTCTGAGTCAAGTCTCCTGTTCAATTTGCATGAGAAACCATGAACAAAAAGATGATTGATTTAAACCATTCATGCCATTCATTTGGCAAGCGACTCACTTTTGGTGATTGGCAAATCTTAATTTTGGACCCGAAATATGATAACCAGCACCTTTGGAGGTGTTCATGAGTTTGTGTGTATTTGACGTTTGCGTTCCTCAAGCCACTTCTCAATGCACACCAATATCCGCCCCCAACCATCAGTATCTGTTTGTAAACGTTCATCATTCCCTTGACGTTTTCTTCAGTTTCCTTCACTGCGAACGTGAATATTGTGCATATGATTTGTGTTCCAAAATGTACCTAACACATCTTTTCTCCACATGGTTTATATGTTCACAGTCAGGCTTGAACTGTAAGTGTTGTGATATTTTCATTTATATTTTTAGCTTCTTGACTCAGTGTTCCCAATCTGAGCATTGATTTGACACCAGCCGTGGATGTTTGTGGTTTCATTTTATTTGAACAAAGTGTCAACTGTAACTCTCGTTTTATTTGGCAGTTTTGTTCTTCTAAAAGACATTCAGCTGCATGAGTCTTGCACTTCAGTGTTTGTTATATTCTGATGGTATAAAGACTCCATGAAATGCGGTTGCATTTTATTGGTCAGAAATTTGTATACGCCCTTAAGTGCTAGAGGAGTCATCAATGTTTTGGTCTGTTTCAAAGGAAGAGAGAGATTGTACATTTTGAATGCAGATGAAGTTCGTAAAAAGTTTTGATTTCATGGGGTCTTTAATACTTGGCATTTCTGTACTGATGTTAGCTCTGATTGGCTATTTTGCTATCACCCATGCAGGTAAGGATGATGAGTTTCCTAAGAAACCATTAGGTCAACTTCCTCCTGAGCCTCCAGGATTGGCAGCAGCAGCAGCAACGAATCATATGGCTAACGGGCAGCCGGTCGGGAAGACGGTTGAGGGCCTTCCCCCTCGTGTTTCAAGCCCTGCCGCAAGCGTCAGTAAACAAGCAGAGTCTGGTCCTGTCACTGATGGAACACCAAAGAGGTACCAAGAAAGTCGGCCACCCAGCTCATTGGAAAGGGTGCCTCATCCAGACAAGAGTGAGAGGGATCGACGAGGTGTGGACATTCAAAAGGAACGAGTCCCAACCCACATGCCCAACAGCAGCTCAACAGGTGGTGGGAAGGTGCTGACCCAGAATCAGGCAAATCACAACTCCAATGCTAGATCCAGCATGCGCAGGGACATTGCACCTCGCTGGGTCAAGCCTTCAGAGGGCAAACTGGAAGCAGTCAAGGCTGCAGCACGGGAAAGCCAGTTGAGTCTAACTATGGGTGTTCCACCCTCGCCCAGCTCCCCAACTCCAGAGGCGGCCACCGGGGCACAGTGCAGACCCCATTCACGAGCATTTGTTCCAGGCTCCAACCGTGCCTCCAATGCCTCGCAATACGACAATGTCCCAGGACCAGATGGAGAGGTTATGGAGATTATAGAGCTTGAGAAACCACCCTCTCGCCCCCCCTCCCGACCATACGTTGGGCCTTCTTTGAGACAGGGCAGTCCCACCCGTCTCCCTAGTGATGGAACTGGCGTCTCTCCCTTTAGAATGCCCAAACAGAGCATGATGCAATCCAAACCAGAACCCCGTGCACCTCTGCACTACCCACCTGGCATGACTCCTGTCTACACTCCCTACGTTTCTGATTCTCGGTCTGAGGACAGACTATACGGGCAGCCGTATGCCGAGCAAATTTACGCAACTACGAGACGTGGCTCATCTAACTCTTCGCCTGAGAAAACACTGATGAACAACAGCTACTTAACCTACCGACGGCAATCGCCAAACATGCCCCCTCTCAGGGTTGCTCCGGCTGAGCTTTCGTCCCAGATAGACAGTGTTGGCGAGGGCGGGTATTACATGCGACAACCCACCCGGCTGCTGGGCTCTTCCCCTTACCCGCCCACAGAACTGCGTTATGAGGCACACAGACAGAAAGAGGGCTGGTATGGGGACATGGAGGCGGGACCTCCACGGTCTCCTGTGGGACTACCTCGATCTCCCAGCTTCCAGAAAGCGCAGCTCTCTCCCATTCACCCCGTTCAGGAGTTTAACTTTGCACCTGCAAATATCTCGGACGCTGTGCTCCATTTCAGAGGACCCTACCAAGAGCCCTCCAGCAGGCAACAGCTCCCCCCACTGTTTGGTGGAACACACTACAGGCAGGCGCAGGAGGCCTTTGCAATGCAGGAGTCCATGCTGCTCTAAGAGGGACTGACAGGGACCAAGATAGACGGATACACTGTATGAGTGATGGCTAGCAAGCAGTTTTGTGTTGGTTTAATGTTTTTTGCATTCTGTTTTGTTTGTTTGTTTGTCTGGCAAGTCTTACCACATCAAAGGCTGACTGAAGAAATGTACTTTTGTTTTTGTTTGTACATTTTTGTCTGTAAAATAACCATTAACTGCTGATGTGAGTTATATAACAAAGCTTAAATGTGCAAAGAGATATTTTTTTTGGTTCGTTTGGTTAGCACACTGAGATATTTAAATAGAGAGTTATGGAGAGTCTTTTTCATATGGACAAACTCAGTTACTGATCAATTATCATCTATTTTTTTAATGCATTTCAGACATAAACATAAAGTTTAGAGGACACTTTATTCCTTGATTGTGAATATATATTTTTAACAACAAAGATTTGTGTAAGTTGGATATGTATATTATAAACAACTGTAACAGTGAACATAATCGCTGTTTGACAGAACTTTTCAATGCATCACTACAGTGTTCAAGTGAAAGTAAGAACCTTGTTTGTAAGGCTTGTGTTTTGAGGTTATACATAAAAATGCAGATATTTAATCTTAAGTTGAAAGGGAATTTTAGGGGGTATGTGCGTTCTCAAAATCTGTTGCACTGACCAGCAAGTAGATATCATATTTTCAGTTCATCAAGGTAACAGATCAATAACTGATGAGACCAACTGATGCCAGATCTTGAATTAAAATTATAAAAGCTGCCTTGGATGTGACCAGCAAAACTTGACAATTGTGTTACTGTCATTAGCAGAGAAGTCTGTAACAAAGGTTGAATTTAAGTAAATTGGGCCCCTTTGGACAGTTAAAGTGTCCCAATTTACCCAAATCATCCGAAAAATGTCTGTCTGTGATGCCAGTGCAAGTTATGCAATTAGTTACCGAATCACAAATCTGTTCAGTAATTCAATAATATGGCTGGTAGTTTGTAGCATGCAGCTGCTGTATTAAGGTGGTTGTACCTGTGCTGTTACTCAGTGGAATTCTTAAAAAAAAAAAACTTCAACTTTTTTACAACAGATTATCAAATTCAAATTTCACAAAAAGCACAGGTGTTATACATTATAACACAATCAAGCTGTACAGCTCATTGAATCTCTGCAGATCTACTGGCAAATTTTTTAGTCCGTATTCCAGTCCACTCTGTCACTTTTGACCCCCTAACCTGTTTTTGAGTGAACCCATTTAATTTAATGTAATTTTATTTTATTTTTTTCAAATCAGTACTATAGTAATTAACCAAGACAACATAAGTAAATTAGCAGAAATGCACACCTGTTCTGCAAACCTTAGGGATGTATTTCAGTAAGGTTTAGGTGAGGCTGTTAAAGGGTTTTTTTTTTTGGATTTGATTTGATTTTATTTGATTATCCATTTGCATGGAGCCGTTATCAGCATTGCTTCCTCCAACCACATGGACATTGTTTATCATCTTACTTAATGTTATTCACTAAACATTACTTTCCATGTACCTTGACTTATCCCCCTTTTTTTTTATCGGCCAACTTGACTTGATTTTATGGCAGGGCAACACTACCAACTTATTTCACACATTCATTTATACACACCAGTATGTTTGCTACTGAATATGTAGCAAATGGATTATTTCATAATACACCCTAATGACCGGTCCAAACATTTACATTTATTAATTCAGCAGACGCTTTTATCCAAAGCGACTTACAATTGAGGAATACAACAAGCAATTTACCATAAGATGGCAATAAATACGAGAAGTGCCCATTATACAAGGTTTCAGTCATCTCATCGTTCAAAATAGTAAAAGCAAGGACAGGAAGGGATAAAGGATAATAACACAATAACTAGAAGTCGCTTTGGATAAAAGTGTCTGCCAAATGAATAAATGTAAATGTAGAATAGAAAAAGTGAAGGCATAGAATTATTTTTATTTTTTTTACATTTATTTTAGGCGGCAGTTAGATGCTCACGGAAGAGTTGAGTTTTCAGTTGTTTCTTGAAGATTGTGAGGGATTTGGCTGTCCTGATGGAGTTAGCTAGGTCATTCCACCAAGAGGGTACAGTGAAAGAAAACATCCTAGAGAGTTATATATAACTCTCTGCGATCTCTGCAATGGGACCACGAGCAGCCACTCATTTACCGACCGTAGGTTTCTGGAGGGGATGTAGATGAGTAGGAGAGAGTGGAGGTAGGAGGGTGCGGAGCCCGTGGATGTTCTGTAGGCAAGCACCAGTGACTTGAACTTGATGTGAACCGTGACTGGAAGCCAGTGCAAAGAGATGAGAAGTGGTGTGACATGGGCTTTCTTGGGCTCATTGAAAACAAGACGTGCTGCTGCGTTTGAATCATTTGAAGAGGTCTGATTGCACATGTTGGAAGTCCAGCCAGACGAGCATTACAATAGTCCAGCCTAGAAATTACAAGGGCCTGGACGAGAAGCTGTTGTTGCATGCTCTGTTAGGAAGGGTCTGATCTTCCTGATGTTGTGTAGTGCGGACCTGCATGATCGTGCTATTTTTGCAATATGATCTTTAAAGGTCAGCTGATCAGTCGTGGCCTAATGGTTAGAGAGTCGGACTTGTAACACGAAGTCTCAGGTCCAGCAAGGATTGTAGGTGGGGGGAGTTAATGTACAGCGCTCTCTTCCACCCTCAATACCACGGCTGAGGTGAGACCCTTGAGCAAGGCACCGAACCCCCAACTGCTCCCCAGATACCACAGCAATATGGCTGCCCACTGCTCCGGGTGTGTGTTCACGGTGTGTGTGCACTTGGATGGGCGAAATGCAGAGCACAAATTCTGAGTATAGGTTACCATACTTGGCCACACATCACTTCACTCACTCACTCACTTAATCAACAAGGATCACCCCAAGATTACTGGCCGAACACGATGTGATTATCGTTGAGGAGCCCAGCTGGACGGTAAACTGGTGCTGTACTGAATGGGTGGCTGGGAAGATGAGAAGCCAGGTTGTCTTTGCCAGGTTGAGCTGCAGGTGATGTTCTTTCATCCATGCTGAGATGTCCGTCAGGCAGTCTGAAAATCGAGAAGGTATTGTTGGATCATCTGGTTGAAATGAGAGGTAGAGTTGTGTGTCATCAGCATAGCAATGGTAGGAAAATCCATGTGCCTGAATGATGGGTCCCAGTGATGTAGTATATATAGAGAAGAGGAGGGGCCCAAGAACTGATCCTTGAGGAACCCCAGTGACCAGTCGATGATATTTGGATACCTCTCCTCCCCAAGTCACCCTGAAGGACCTACCTGTGAGGTAAGACTCAAACCAGTGGAGCGAAGTTCCGGTGATGCCCAGCGATGAGAGGGTGGACAGAAGGATTTGATGATTAACAATGTAGAATGCAGCAGATAGATCTAGCAGAATGAGAACATGAAAATTTGGACTCGGCTCTTGCATCACTCCGTAGTGCTTCAGTGACTGAGAGCAAGGCGGTTTCAGTCGAATGGTCACTTTTAAATCCAGATTGGTTATTGTCCAGCTGGTTGTTCTGTAAGAGGAAGAAAGACACTTGGTTGAACACAACGCGTTCAAGTGATTTTGCTATGAATGGGAGGAGAGACACACAGGGCCTGTAGCTTTCAAAAAGTCAGGTGCCTAGTGTAGGTTTTTTAAGTAGTATGGTTACCTGAACCTGCTTGAATGCTGTGGGGAAAATACCTGTGAGAAGAGATGTGTTGATGATATGTGAGTAAATGCAGAAGTGCAGGGGAAATAGCTTGTAGGAGATGTGAGGGGATTGGGTCTAGAGGACAGGTGTTAGGGTGGCTGGAGAGGATAAGTTTAGAGACTTAATCTTCTGTAAGAGGAAAGGAGGATGAGAGAAGATGGTCAGCTGAGTGAGTGTTTGCTGTGAGTTCCTGGGTGAGTGGAGTTGAGAACTGACTGCTGATGGATGTGGTTTTGATTGTGAAGTGATTAGCAAAATTGTCAGCAGTTAAAGAGGTGGTGGCAGGTGGCGGAACTTGTTACGGAAGAAGATAGTTTTGGCAGCGTGAACTTTGGTGGAAAATGAACATTGCAGTGATACCTCTGGAATCAGCAATACCTGCTGAGATCAGCTGAATCTTTTGATTTGCTCCATTTTCTCTCCGCTGCCCTGAGTTTAGTCCGATGCTCACGGCGGACCTCGGTTAACCAGGGGTTCGAGGGAGTAGCACGTGCTGGTCTGGAGGAAATAGGACAGATATTGTCTAGGCAGCGAGTTAGGGTAGAAAAATAACGGATCTGTGGAACAATTCACATCTAATGATGAGAAATGTGTGGGGGTGGGAAGAGAGGATGATACTATAGAGGAAAGTCGAGAAGGAGATTTCATCTAAACAAAACTGGCAGAGGGGTTGGTGGTGCGGAAGGAGGTAGATGTAGATTAAAAGTAATAATGAAATGATCCGACACATGCAAGGGATTGACCAAGATGTTATTTGTGATACAATTGCATGTAAAGATGAGGTCGAGCTGGTTACCTGATTTATGGGTACCAGTGGTGTTTAGCCGCCGAAGGTCGAAAGAGGATAAGAGAGAGTGGAAGAGTGGAGGATGTGGCTTCTCAAGGTGGATGTTGAAGTCACCAAAAAGTACTAGAGGGCTGCCATCCTCAGGGAATGAGGACAAACAGCTTTCCGAATGCTCCACGCAGCACACAGTCCTTATGTATCCCTTTGTGATCTTGTCTGCTATTCAGAATCATATTGATGCAAAAAAAAAACTTTATTCCCATGTCTTGTACATGAACAAGCAAGCTAATTTATCTTCTGCTCTAGCGTCAAATTTTTCCTTCTTCCAGGCGTGTCATTGCAGTATAATAGCTGGTTTAGTGCACTTCATTTTGACATAGCATTCTATTTCAGATTGTTTCATTGAATATTTCCTTGGTAAACTACTAAATGCAGCTTAATTTTCAGAATTTCCCTTCTCTAATAAAACAACATGGGGTTCTTTAAAAAAAAATGTGGCTTCCATTTTGTTTGCGTGTGTGTGACACTAAGAAATATGACATTGTGATCTCGACTTGTTTGATGAATGTAATGTGTGAGATGTCATTCAATTCTAAAGACTGGAAAATATTTGGATGCATGTTCTTCTTACAACCACCAGATGTCTCCTTCTGCATAAACACATTGTGCAATTTGATACTAGAGGTCTATTTCAAACTTAACAATTCATGAAGATGAAGGTAAGGGTGGTGCAGGACTTTACTCAGTATAAAAGTTTCATTCTTCATTATGACTTTATTTTAATGTAACTTTAATTTAATTGTAATGTCCTTGAACAAATGCAGACAATAAAGTGCAGGCCCAGTCTGTGTTCTTCCCCCACTAGATTGTACATTTTGGTCAAAACCTTTTAGATTTAAGATGAAAAACTTGACATGTAGAGCACGGCGCTATTAAAATTAAGGTCATGTTCACAATTCCCAGACACACTTACTAATAAATGGGACTGTCATATGGAAACTTCTCATATTTATTTTTCAATACAAATACTGTTTTGATGATAGGAGTGATTGATGTTTATTATCTCATGATAAAGACAGCCTAGGCCATTGTTTTCAGTCCCCATGACTTCTTTGTCTCTGCCGAAAACAGACATGGAAACTGTATGTGTGTCGACCTTTTTTTTCTAGAACAAAGAGGAGATGACTAGAAGAGTAGATTTTGCCTTCAGATCACTGGAAACTATTTGTTGTTAAGTGTTTAAAATTACATAATTCATTGGCATCCTGTCAAGTGTTTACCTATTGATCTGTTGATTAATGCTGTCAAATTTGTTGATGCAACCCAACACATTGTTCATAAATACTGACCTAAAAATGAGTCAGCCAGTGGCCAATTAAAGGGCCAGACCCAGCTGAAAGAAACAACTTCCATCAAGTTTATTTTAGGTCTAGTTTTAGCTCATTTTTCTTTCTTCCTTGAAACAAAAATGTGAGATTTGAAGAATTTCCTTCAAGGTCTTTTACAAAACGTGACAGTTCATAGATACCATAACTGTAAATGATGCTTAGTTTTATTGGTTTATTTGGATAATAGTTTGAATTAATTTATTTTTTTTAAGCATGTAACATACATAGCTTGAAACCTCTGTGGATGCGTACAGACACAGTGAACACCTCCAGACATCTGAGCTCACAGATTACCACATCCATGAACACACTCTCACACATGCAGCACAGCATGAGACTAGATTGCAGCTGTCATGACTAATGATGTGCAAGAGCTATTATGTGGCTTTTTACATTGAGACTGGAATTATAGGCTTGAATGGACACAGATTTCCTCTTTACAGTGTTTCAAGATGGTGCAAGCAAACAAGTTACTCAAGACTCCTCTGCAGCGGCACCCTAACCTACATTTAAACTCATGCGAGTTAAATCTCATAGACTTACCTTCAAGGAGGGGCATGGACCATATCTGGAAATCAACTGTTTTGTTTTTTAACTATATGTAACCACTTAACTTCCATGCAACAGCTTAGCAGTGCCTTAATAACTACCCAGAACACCTTAGCAACCAGTCGCCGTGATTTTGCCAAGTATGACATGTTCCTGGATCAACATCTTTTGTTGATCCTGGATCAACATTACTGTCCAAAAATACAGACTAAACCCAATCCCTACCCCTAAACCTAACCCTACATATAATTTATTCCTAAAATCAGTGGGAAATGATAGCTGATTAACAAGGGTGTAGAAGCACCTAACCCTGATTGTAAGCCTAAAACAGACATTTCCTGAAAAGTTATCCCTCAATTCTGATTGGTTGATAGGAATGTTGATCCAGGAACATGTTGTACTTGGTGAAATCAGGCTCACCCTTAGCAACCATCCACAACAACCTGGCATCAAAACAGCAACTTTCCACATGGACATTTCAGAAGAAATAGTCAAGCAGTAAGAGTAAATGTGCAGTCAAATGTTGTGGCCCTAAAAGTGTCCATTGTCTCCCAGTAGTGTAGAGATGTATGAATCACTTTTCACAAAGAATAACTTTCAAACCAACTTTCTTTTGGTCAACATCTTTCGTCTTCACACAAAAATTTCCAATCACGTGGAATCCTATTAAAATGACTGGATTTTGCCCATTCGAACAAGAATACAATATGTTAAGATAAAGGCATGGTCACAATTGAAATTTCACGGCCAAAAAATGGGTCCATTGTCTTTTGTCAATAGTGTAGCAATGCATGAAGCGCAGTTAACAAAGAAGTCACTTTGAAACCTAGCAGCTTTCTGTTGTGCAATGCGCCAAATTTGCATGACTAACTTTAACCTGTTGAGAAATTTTTCACCTTCACGCAAAAATTCCAATTGAGTGGAATCCTATTGAAATGACTGGAATTTGCACATGAAAATTCGCCAAACGAGGGTGAATGTAACCATGCTTTAAGAGTAAAGGTATGGTCACTTTTGCAGAATTTTGGTGAAACTTCATGGTCAAACAATGGGTTCATTGCCTATTGTCAATAGTGTAGCAATGAATAAAGCGCAGCTCATAAAGAAGTCATTTTCAAATCTAGCAACCACATTTGCATGACCAACTTGAACCTGTTGCGAAATCTTTCACTCTCATGCAAAAATCCCAATCACGTGGAATCCTATTGAAATGACATGAATGATTTTGCCCATGAAAATTTTGCCAAAGGTAAAAGTGACCACACTTTAAGAGTAAAGGTGCAATATCATTTGTGAAATTTCAGTGGCATTTCATTGGCAAAAAAAAGGGTCCATTAATGTCAATTTTAGATAGTATAAAGCACAGCTCACACAGAAGTCACTTTCAAACCAAGCAGCTTTCTGTTGGTCAATGCGCCAAATTCGTGTGACCAACTGGAGCCCTTTGCGAAATCTCTGTGTGGAAATCTTTCACCCTCACACAAAGTTCCCAATCGCATGGATTCCTATTGAAATGACTGGATTTCGACTGTGACTGGTAGGCTATCATTAAACATTTTTTGAGTGTTTGAGGAGATCATAGCTCAGGTAAAGTGGAATCCTTCCTTTGACATGACTCATGTATGATGACATATCATGTTTATGGTTTGTGTAAACAAGTTTATGTTCTAGGACAAAAACAGAGTCTGGAATTCAGTACACCTTTCATTATTGGAAAAAAAAACAGTAAATACTCACGTCACTGGTTTAAGTTTGTTGAGAAATGACTTTTTCCTTCTAGAGAGCTCGTTTTAGACATTTAAAGTTTGTTATCCTAGAAATGCAAACTGGACCAAGCTGAAGCACCCTTTTAGATCAGTATAAAGAATAATGACGGAATGCAAATGTCTCCGAGTTTATATGCAACTACACTCTAAAAAATGCTGGGTTAAATACAACCCAGTGCTGGGTAAAATAGGGACAAACCCAGCAATTGGGCTGTTTTGACCCAGTGGTTGGGTTAAATGTTTAACCCAACCTTCTGGGTAGTAACCCAACCACTGGGTCAAAACAACCCAATTGCTGGGTTTGCTAATGCTTAATTAGACAGTAGGTGAGTGTAAACTCAGCAGTAAAGAATGAGCTTGCAGGAACAGGTGTGTCATTTATCTGGTTGTACTGTCGCCCCGAGGGACTCAGCAGTAAGCTGGAGATGAGTGCTACACCTGAAATTTGACAGCAAAAATTCAAGAGATCTTCTTATTAGTCTAAAACGAAATGTTTTGGCTGCAAACCATTTTCTCTTCCTTCTTTTTTGTGTTGCTGTCTTATATGGTGTTTGCATAAAATGTAAACACGCTGTTCATAGCAGTTCACTGAATGTATGTTGTTGTTGTTTTTTTATATTATGTTAACTTTTTGATGTAGCCTATGATGTCAAGCGCTATATAAATAAAGGTGACTTGACTTGACTTGACATGTATATATATATGATGATTCATAACGGTCATTTTGACAGTCAGTAGTAGAATATGCAAATTGAAGTACGTCAAGAATCTGGTCAAGATGTCACGCAATAATGGGATATGCAAAGTCATTTTCAGGTAATACCTGTCGTTGTACGTGTACAAAGTACATTTTAATTGAATGTAAATAGTAAACAGAACGCACCAAAGGTTATGTCAAGTGTCATTGATACAGTGTGTGTGTGTGTGTGTGTGTGTGTTGAGCGCGCGCCCCGCCTCCACTGATTACTCCCTACAGCTGCACCAAACACACGTGAGGCTGGAGTGGAGTCAGTTGAACTCACTGCGCTATGGAACAAGATACCTTCATTTCATCAATGACACGAACAGGACGACGACATATGAACTTTCTTAAAATGTTATGAGATGATATAATGACAACAGAGTAACTAAACAAGCAGGACAAGGTCTTAAACAGTGTCGGAGAAGCGCCAGAGAACGCACAAGAGGTAAAGCTGCTCGTTTACTCTCATTAATACTAAGTACAAAGTCTAAAGTTGTTTGGTTAATGAATGCCTTGCGATGTAATGCAGTTTGTTCCTTTTTTATAAACCATATCATGTTTTATTTATCATTTAAGTGCACATGTGGTTTTAGTCATTTGTTGATGCTGTAGATTACTATTTATTACACATACTGTGTATGGTTTGAGTTTGTGTGTACATAATAATGTGATATTATTGATATTGATAGCATGGTTCCACCACAGATATATATAAAGAATAGTGACCTGCCTAACCATAAATTCGAATTTATGGGCATCAGCCTTTGTCCTCAGCAAATACTTATTTTAATTATTTTCAGAAATACACTGCACGCTTCTAGAAAAGGAAAACATTAATGTCAAAAAACTTAAAACGAACATAAACATTAGCCTGTGACTTTAGAGCATATTGCATTACTTTGACATTTTAGATGCAACACAACGATCATGTATTGGACATGAACACTAACATGCCATTTTTAAAGTACCTTGAAATAACATGTAAATACGGTAAAGTTAGTACAATTGCATTAATATCATACTTGAACCGTGGTAACACCACTAAACTTTTTGTAAGGGCATTTATTAACTGCATGAGGCTGATAGATAGATAAAATATAAATTATGCTAATATAAATAATGTCTACAAAGCAAGCACTAAAACAAATTAGGCAGATATGATGCTGAGAATTATTTTATGCTGGGCAATTTGAAAATTAGTTAATTATATTACATACAGCCTTGGGCTCTCCTGTCCAAACTATATATCAAACAATTTCCTAGTGAGCTGCCTATCTAGACAGCATTTTTGGACATTTAACACACCTGTCATATAAAGAAACATGTTTATTGAATGTCTTTCTAAACCTCAAGGCTTTAAAAATATGAATCCATATTGACAGACAATAGAAAGTGAAGTGAAACAAGATAAGGGCACATCACGTCATTGTCTTCTCTGTTTGTGTTTCTAGAAAAGGCTTCCACACTCTAACATTGTGTTGGCTCAAAGGATGTCCGTCTTCACTCTCTGCCTGTTCTTATGGTCCTGGCTATCATCCATTCACGGTCTGGAGTTTCGCTATCATAACAGCGTGGAAATGGAGCAGTACTTGAAAGACATCAACAGGATGTTTCCGGATATCACGCATCTACACAGTATCGGCCAGTCTGTTGAAGGTAAACCAGCTGTGGTGCAGCGTTAAGCACAATCATGACAATATTGTCCTATATTTATCATCTGTGAGTTGAATTCTTCTGTCTGTATGTGTTCCTGCAGAAGAGCACAGTGTTATACAGAGGGCAGGTGTATGGTGACCGATGCATGCAAAAGGTTCAAACTTATTGCCTGGCCGTCCATCAGAGAGCTTATTGTGCAACAAATATTTTTTATGAGTCTACAAACAGCAGCAGCAGTACAGTGAGCCAAATACAGCAGCAAGTTTAGCCAGAGCTTCTGTAGGATGGAAAAAATACTGACCTAGGGGGAGTTAATTTGTATATTTATTTATTTATACATGCATAAAATGGTTAGTTCTGGTTATGTAATTGGATTGGCCTGATATACAGTCCTCAGCACTGGGACTTCACACTGTTTGTATTGTCTATGTTTGCGGGTTCAAGAATGTCAGTATGTTTATTAAGACGCGATTGCACTAGACTTGGAGAATGTGAAATTTCTTTGGTGTTTTTGTTTTATTTATTTATTGGTTTTATTGTTTTATAAAGATAGCCAGTGGTATATTTGGATAAGACAAAAAAAGGATAGCAGTAAAGTTAAAGAAAAACATTTTTGAAAATTAGTTAATTATATTACATACAGCCTTGGGCTCTCCTGTCCAAACTATATATCAAACAATTTCCTAGTGAGCTGCCTATCTAGACAGCATTTTTGGACATTTAACACACCTGTCATATAAAGAAACATGTTTATTGAATGTCTTTCTAAACCTCAAGGCTTTAAAAATATGAATCCATATTGACAGACAATAGAAAGTGAAGTGAAACAAGATAAGGGCACATCACGTCATTGTCTTCTCTGTTTGTGTTTCTAGAAAAGGCTTCCACACTCTAACATTGTGTTGGCTCAAAGGATGTCCGTCTTCACTCTCTGCCTGTTCTTATGGTCCTGGCTATCATCCATTCACGGTCTGGAGTTTCGCTATCATAACAGCGTGGAAATGGAGCAGTACTTGAAAGACATCAACAGGATGTTTCCGGATATCACGCATCTACACAGTATCGGCCAGTCTGTTGAAGGTAAACCAGCTGTGGTGCAGCGTTAAGCACAATCATGACAATATTGTCCTATATTTATCATCTGTGAGTTGAATTCTTCTGTCTGTATGTGTTCCTGCAGAAGAGCACAGTGTTATACAGAGGGCAGGTGTATGGTGACCGATGCATGCAAAAGGTTCAAACTTATTGCCTGGCCATCCATCAGAGAGCTTATTGTGCAACAAATATTTTTTATGAGTCTACAAACAGCAGCAGCAGTACAGTGAGCCAAATACAGCAGCAAGTTTAGCCAGAGCTTCTGTAGGATGGAAAAAATACTGACCTAGGGGGAGTTAATTTGTATATTTATTTATTTATACATGCATAAAATGGTTAGTTCTGGTTATGTAATTGGATTGGCCTGATATACAGTCCTCAGCACTGGGACTTCTCACTGTTTGTATTGTCTATGTTTGCGGGTTCAAGAATGTCAGTATGTTTATTAAGACGCGATTGCACTAGACTTGGAGAATGTGAAATTTCTTTGGTGTTTTTGTTTTATTTATTTATTGGTTTTATTGTTTTATAAAGATAGCCAGTGGTATATTTGGATAAGACAAAAAAAAGGATAGCAGTAAAGTTAAAGAAAAACATTCAAATGTTTACAGTAAATAATATTAACACGTTTTACACATTTTTGGACAAACGAGTTATGACGTCCTGCTCTTTTTTTTTTTTAATAACATAAATTTAACAAATAGACAGCAAGCTTTAAAGTTTGCATTTTTTTTATTTATCTTATCGGTCAGCTAATATTTCTGTAGGTTACACCCTCACAGCAGTAGCTGGTGACAGGTTTTTAGGTAAATCGTTGAATTTGTTGAGCTGATTTGTTTGCATGCTGATTCATTCAGGAGCACTGCTACAGCTTGTTGCACGGAGATGTGCGTTTCATTGCACTCTGGCAATTTTTTTGTAACTATTTTAGTTGATGGAACTAAATTTTTGGAAGGATTTGTGGAAAACCAATACCATTTGTGTTAAGAATTCTAACTCTTTATCTTTTAGTGCCGTCAGAATACTCCCAGTCCCTGTATCGTTCATGAATGCATGGGCCCATGGGAAGAGTCATGAACACGGAGTCAAATCTCTGTCCACAAACTTCTTCAACTTTATTATCTCCTACAATAGTATATATAGACATTATTGTGAGGGCTGGTGTACCCCGTTCATCCAATAGGAGTATGCGTTATATATCATATAAGACAAAACGTGTCATATAAAATGATATATAAGCAAAAAGTTAAGGGAGAAGAATAACTTCTTTCCAGATGAATCACATTATTCAAGCTAACTAATGTAAAAACCTTAAGTGGATAAATATAGGTGACATAAAGAGGGGGAACACAGAAGGTAGGACGAAGAGAGACACAAGGAGGAAACCGAAGGGAGAAAGAACACAAACAGGCAGACTCGTAGAGATATTTGGCAGAGAGCATGATATTTTCAAACAATTTGCAATCGTGGTCTGAATAGACCTTAATCAGGTTAGACGCCAAATTGAAGAAAACAAGGCTGTGAGGAATAGACTTAGGCCCAATCCCAATTCTACCCCTTAGCCCTTCCCCTTTCCCCTACCCCTCCGTTTCGCGCGTTCACGTGAAGGGGTAGGGGTGTCTCGATTCTCTTTTGGTTGGAGGGGTAGGGGAAGGGCCAGACAGCCCTTCAAACGAAGATTTTTCGGGACCACACTTCAAACGAAGATTTTTCGGGACCACACTTCAAACGAAGATTTTTCGGGACCACACTTCAAACGAAGATTTTTCGGGACCACACTTCAAACGAAGATTTTTCGGGACCACACTTCAAACGAAGATTTTTCGGGACCACACTTCAAACGAAGGGGTATGAATTATCTCAACGTAAACCGACTTCAGGGGCAACATGGCTGATCGAGCGAACAAAAAGACACATAAATGTAAGCATTTTTGGCATTAATAAAGATTTTAACGAAAAGTAATCATTTGTTTTATGTTACATTCAATCGTGAGTTCATATTTACGGTCATGTTACTCAAAGAAATGTTTGCAAAAAATCGCTAACGTTTGCTAACTTCATATCATTACAAGAGTAATGATACAACATATTTTCATGTCTGATCAGGGCGATAACCACCGTAGACATTGAGG
>NW_015649568.1:1173921-1174435 GCF_001515625.1 Sinocyclocheilus rhinocerous | reverse complement strand
TATGGGGTGCTGTGTGTACATTAATGAGGAAAAAAAATTAACTTAAATGATTTTAGCAAATGGCTGCAATATAACAAAGAGTGAAAAATTTAAGGGGGTCTGAATACTTTCCGTACCCACTGTATATGTGTGTGTGTGTGTGTGTGTGTCAGTAAGCAGCGCATTAATATAGAACGGTAATTAAAGGCTCTAATGCACACCAGCACACCAGTATAGGTGTGTGTATTGTAGGAGCTAGACGACGTATGATGACGTGTGACGGCATAGTAGTGGTGTCCCAATTCTTAGGGGAATATTTTCACCCCTACCCCTTGACACTCTGTTTCAAGGGACAAGGGGAAGGGGTATAAAATAGAATTGGGATTGGGCCTTAGTCTTTACAGTGGCACGCACTATATAAAGGTTCTACATAATGTTATTTTCACAATTCACAACTTCAAAACTGATTTATGGAGTGTTTGTCAACTGAGCGTTTTTGTTGTTTTCAGAAAGTTTTTTTTTTTTTTTTTTTTTT
>NW_015649568.1:1162706-1173799 GCF_001515625.1 Sinocyclocheilus rhinocerous | reverse complement strand
AAGGGGAAGGGGTATAAAATAGAATTGGGATTGGGCCTTAGTCTTTACAGTGGCACGCACTATATAAAGGTTCTACATAATGTTATTTTCAACTTCAAAAACTTCAAAACTGATTTATGGAGTGTTTGTCAACTGAGCGTTTTTGTTGTTTTCAGAAAGTTTTTTTTTTTTTTGTCAGCTGAACAATGGTTATGTTGATAAACAACATTACAACCCACTGAACACACTGTACTTCTATTCCTCACAGCCTCGTTTTCATTCCTGTCAAAAGGTAAATGGTTAAATACACTGACTAAGGCCTTGTAACTACAGCTGAATCAACAGCACTCTTTGCTTGTGTTTTTTTCCTTGAATAGATTTGGATTCATTTTTAATTTTGTGTTTATGGATTCGTAAGCACATGTTTTTTTATTTTATTTTTTTATTTTGTGAGTTGTTGTAAACTGACAGTTGTTTACATGAACATTGGCCTCAAACATATTTGGTCCCTTGTGTGATGTTTGAACATCATTGCATTAGATAACAAAATGTTAAATAAACTAAGTGTCAATGAACCTTTCACATAAAACATTTCACAAAAAAGAAGTTTGTTAGGTTTCAAATGATAAATCAACAGATATAATGTTCAAGATTAGGTCAAATAGTATCTGGATCTTTGCTGGTTGCCAAATGTTAAATAATGTTATTTTTAGCAACATCATATGACCCCTTTAAATTACACCTGTGGTTAAACTTTATGCATCCACTGAAAACTAGTTCTGAGAAATGACCTAGCATCATTTGTTTGTTTATGAAGGAAGTATATTAAAGTGTTGCTTAAATGTCCAAATACTGTTTAGGGCCACTTGTAAAGCAATATTGAGAACTTCCATAGAAAATCTCAT
This sequence comes from Sinocyclocheilus rhinocerous, assembly GCF_001515625.1. NCBI lineage: Eukaryota > Metazoa > Chordata > Actinopteri > Cypriniformes > Cyprinidae > Sinocyclocheilus > Sinocyclocheilus rhinocerous. Next base: position 1,172,915 of record NW_015649568.1, on the reverse strand, counting down.
GGAGAATCTCTCACTGTCCAGCACCTCTCTGAACGTGCTGGACTACCTAAAAGTATCCCCTTGAACCGTCCTATGTAAAGGTGTCAGAGTCAATCTCATCAGCCCTTTCAGTCTTGATACATAATGATAATAGTTAGCACATCAGTACTTACTGAGATCGAAGCTCTACCAGTTTTATATTGCAATTCCAGGAGCATTTATGCATATTTAAACCACAATGCTATTAACCTTTGAAAGAGTGCATTTAGATTTTAGGTTGATATACGTGTTGTTAAAATGTGTTTAATTTGCCATTCACATCTGAGAAAATTTGTTAATTTAATGATTTAGACAACATTTGATTAGGATCTTGATCTCTGACTGGACTTCTCGTCTCGTATTTTCTGAGCGCCAAATGTCAAACCACTTGAAGTGTAGCAAAGCGGTTCATATCAGCGGCAAAATCCAGCGCGATAACACAAATCGCCTTGAACAGACCTCACACTGGTTTCCCATGGTTCTACTTAGGTGCTCGGAAAGACCAGCCAGTTTTACTCTATTACCCCAACAAAAGGATACAGGGTAGCTACAATGCCCCGCTTCAAAGATCCGTCTCTACGCCTATACGGCCTTATTGAAAGAGCGTTTTGAAGCAGTCTTTATTGTCTGGGGATGTTTGAAAGGATAGTTTGCTCATCCCATTTGTTATTTGAAAGGGAAATCAGTGCAGCTAAAGATTTGCTGTTTTCCACAGTCGGTCAATCTGACAGAGTTAAACAGAGCCGGTAAATACTGCCCACACAGGAGCACAATGCAGCGCCTGTGCTTAGAGATTGGTATAACAAATAAAGCTGACCTTTGCTTGCATGTGGGAAACAGACAAGTCTAGTTTTAACAGTGAAAGAAAGTGATTGTCAGGCATCCTTTCCACATTAAAGGTTAAGACTTTTTCTGATTTAGTGTAGCGCATCCTTGTCTTGTATAACTTGGAAGTGGTATTTGATTTAGCCTTATTTGAAGCATCAAACTTTACCACTTTTAAATGAATGAATGAACACAATACTTTTAAAAGGTGTGGGGTCAGTGAGTTTTTGAAAGAAGTTTGTTAAACTTATATAAGGGTGGTCCTCCATATGCTTCAGTCCAAATCTTGTTTTCTTAATCTGTGGGCAAGCGGTGTGCCCCAAGGCTGACCTTTGGGCCCACTTTAGTTTATTAAAACCTCAAGTAAACCTCTGCTTCCCCAGTTAAAGATCTTTCTACTAATGCAGGTAGTGTCTGAAGCTAATCCAAGGACACTGACTAAAATAGCCTATAGACAATAATGAGCAATAATAATTCACCACACTGCATGATGCGATGACAAATTCAAGCGCACAGCTTCACTTAAATATTTATTAATTTGTTTAGTTAGCTGCTGGCACTTATAGGTATAAATGCCCCGTTTTTTGATCTGGTTTAATCTAAATAATTTTTAACAACATTGGTTTGTAAATTACGTAATTTTAGTAAAAGTCAATGACTGGGAGACTTGAATGTTTTATTTAAAATCTTTTATGTACATTTGAAAAACAGCCACGGGTAAAAATTTACCCCGTGGCGGTTCTAGTGTTAAAGGAGTCAAATTTTAATCCTACAAAAAAACATCCAAGATCACTCCTACTCTTTGCTGCTTTGGGAATAAAAGTCCAGGTGCGTTAATAGTAGCTCTGATTATTGCAGCATATTGGAGCATATTTGACCAGAAGACCATCGTCTTTGCTGATGACACAGATACTTGGCTGTAAATCTGCATTTTTCTGTTTGGAGGTTGTGTGTGGACAGGACTCGCTGTCAAAATGTCAACTCAGTGCAGACAATGCCGAAATAAGCTGATAAAGTTCTCTCTCGATGGTATGTCTGAACAAATCCATAATATTGGCGTGCATGTTTGAGCACGTACGGGATGCTGACGTACCATAAGAAGTCTGCTTTCAAATAGTTTGACCCATTCACAGAGTTTGACACCGTTAGTCTTAGAAGTAAATTGTGAGCTGTGACATCTTGAACAACTGCATAAATTGTGCATTCAGCACCAAATGCATTTTTTTTTTCTTCTCAAATTGTTAGTATCCTATTATATTTCCAGCCTCAGAGGCTGTTTTGTAGACATTTTGGTGTTCATTAATAGGTATATTTTAACAGAAAAGTTAATCCAGTAATTTTACAGGAATTTATTGTTTATAAAAGTAGCTAATCTGTTGGAGATAGAGAACCTGACACTTTTTCTAACAGCGTGTCAACGAGACTAAAGAAACTATTGTGAACTTGGAGAGAGGCCCCTGTAGTAAGAGTGAAAGGCTTCAAGTATTTCGAGGTCCACACCTTAGAGAAATTTACATGGACCACACACACCACAGCTTACTTGGAGGGAGGGAGGGTACAATAGTACCCCTATCTTTGTTGCCTGGGGATGTTCAGGATGGCCTCTGATGATCTTTGTAAAGGTACACTATGGAAAGCATTCTCCCAGGTAGACCAACTGGAAGTTTCACATAGAAAAAGTGATAGAGTATTGTGGGTGCTAATCAGACCATTTAGTCATATTTTATATAACATATTTTATTTATTATTAAAAAAATTTTAATCTATAATATTAAAATTGAAAAGTGACATTAAAATTGTAGTAATATTACACTCTTTAAATTTTGACCAAATGGTCATGGTTTGGAAGAATTCATTTCCCTTTTTAAGCTAATCTTTTTAATCTTTTTTTTAAATTTTTTTTAAGTTGTCCTGAAGCAAGCATGCTTTAACTTGCGCAGTGAATATGAGATCCATATTGAGTAGTCCTTAGAGACCGAGACAAGCAGACAGAGTGAATTAGAGCTAGACGTGAGATTACATGGGATTGGGTTGCCAGGTTCCTGCCCAAACTGTGCAAAAACATTATTTGAGTATCTGGTTAACTCAGAAAACTGTGAGACATTAATAATGTGACCCGCACAAGATCCACAGCACTTAATTCAGTTGCAAATTCACTGATTCACTTATTGAAACATTTGTTTGCAATCGATTAACATTTACATTTTGTCTTTCTAGGAAGAGACCTCTGGGTCTTAATACTGGGAGCTGTGACATCTTGAACAACTGCATAAATTGTGCATTCAGCACCAAATGCATTTTTTTTTTCTTCTCAAATTGTTAGTATCCTATTATATTTCCAGCCTCAGAGGCTGTTTTGTAGACATTTTGGTGTTCATTAATAGGTATATTTTAACAGAAAAGTTAATCCAGTAATTTTACAGGAATTTATTGTTTATAAAAGTAGCTAATCTGTTGGAGATAGAGAACCTGACACTTTTTCTAACAGCGTGTCAACGAGACTAAAGAAACTATTGTGAACTTGGAGAGAGGCCCCTGTAGTAAGAGTGAAAGGCTTCAAGTATTTCGAGGTCCACACCTTAGAGAAATTTACATGGACCACACACACCACAGCTTACTTGGAGGGAGGGAGGGTACAATAGTACCCCTATCTTTGTTGCCTGGGGATGTTCAGGATGGCCTCTGATGATCTTTGTAAAGGTACACTATGGAAAGCATTCTCCCAGGTAGACCAACTGGAAGTTTCACATAGAAAAAGTGATAGAGTATTGTGGGTGCTAATCAGACCATTTAGTCATATTTTATATAACATATTTTATTTATTATTAAAAAATTTTTAATCTATAATATTAAAATTGAAAAGTGACATTAAAATTGTAGTAATATTACACTCTTTAAATTTTGACCAAATGGTCATGGTTTGGAAGACTTCATTTCCCTTTTTAAGCTAATCTTTTTAATCTTTTTTTTAAATTTTTTTTAAGTTGTCCTGAAGCAAGCATGCTTTAACTTGCGCAGTGAATATGAGATCCATATTGAGTAGTCCTTAGAGACCGAGACAAGCAGACAGAGTGAATTAGAGCTAGACGTGAGATTACATGGGATTGGGTTGCCAGGTTCCTGCCCAAACTGTGCAAAAACATTATTTGAGTATCTGGTTAACTCAGAAAACTGTGAGACATTAATAATGTGACCCGCACAAGATCCACAGCACTTAATTCAGTTGCAAATTCACTGATTCACTTATTGAAACATTTGTTTGCAATCGATTAACATTTACATTTTGTCTTTCTAGGAAGAGAACTCTGGGTCTTAATACTGGGTCAACATCCCAGAGAACACAGAACGGGCATCCCGGAATTCAAATATGTGGGCAATATGCACGGAAACGAGGTAATGCCGCCATTTCCCTTGGTTAGTTATTGCAAAACACAGTCATGTTTTCACTAAGTGTTACGTTGCGAGCAGGACCTTTTGCGTGAACAGGTTTCATATTTCTGAACCGCTTCCAAAGAACTCAGTTTTTCATGTCTGTTTTCTTTAGATGGGGCTAAATTTGGAATTGGAAGCTTCTTTAAATAGATCCAGCTCTCTGTTTGTTTAGTTTTGTTTCTTGTTGTTTGGGCGAGAGGGGGCCAGTGCTGGTCTAAAGGGGCGTATTTGGTAAGGGGTGTGTGGGAAAAGGGTCTATACAAAAGCATTACAGTCCGAGGAACCGGCTGGGACGCCAATGAAGAGCAGTGGACTGTGACCTTCACCGGAAAAAAAATTCCAAGGTGGGGTGCATGGGGGGGATCTTTTCATTAATGTGCTCCGCCCCCATGCCCATTGTGAATTCAGTACTTCCTGTCTTTGTGAGGGGACTAAACAGAATTTGCTGAAGAGAAACTGTGGTTGGAATTGCTATTGGATGAATGGGCTGGGAAAGATTTTTGGAGAGAGATTATTGGCTAAAATGTAAAAATACTTAATTTACAGTAAAAAAAAAGTACTTAATTATATCCCAGTTTAATTTGCAGTAGGGATGACCATCCACCTTTTCTGAACAGCGTTTAAATTATAAATAGCACTTCCACTTTGGGAAACTTCAACTGAAAAGGACTACATTTTTTTTCAAATAAGGTTGTCTTATCTGACTGAATAACCCGTGAATTTTCCATCGTGCTGTATTTTTATCCATCGGGGAAAATAATGTAATGCTTGGAATTTTAATGTGACATTGATATCACAAGAATATCTGTAGAACACAACAGAACAGAAGGATATAATGAAACATTTCAGTCTGCTGTGTTCTGTTCCTTCGAATTTCGAACAATTTCTGGCAATATTTGACTTGATTGCACAGACACTATTGGGAGAGAACTGAACTGAGCTGGATGATGCCATCACTGAATCAACGATGAACCAACTTTAACTGGAAAAACGGACTGTTTTCTATTGTCCTCTTGCATTATCAGCACTGTTTAACAAGCTGCTTTGACACAATATGTATTGTATAAATTGCCATATAAATAAAGGTGACTTGACTTTTCTTTTCCACTGTAGCAAATGTTAATTCTGTCAAATAATCACGTGTGCTTTTTGAAATGTTATTTAAGCATTATATTTTACCTCAACCAATGGTGTAAATTTGGGGTGGAACTTCCAGATTATCTAACCAACAGCTGATTAGAGGTGGGATTAATTGGCTGTGATGAGTGTTTGGGAAACAATAATTGATGTGGTTTTCTAAGGCAAGTACTTTTGGGCTGTTTGGCCAGGCAACCACTCAGAATGCCTTAGCAACATGCTTAAGACCATTTTGAACATCTTAGAAACCACATAACAGCACCCTGGCAACCACTCACAACACCATAGAAACTTGGTGGCCATTTCACATACTTCTGCAGTAGTATTTGTCATTATGTAGTTGCCGTGTAAACCAAGAGCTAAAAACGTCATAAAATAACACGCTTCCAAACTATCACGCTTCACCTTCAAACACTTTCGTGCATATCACCGGTAGCTACATTACATTTCTCTAATGGCCTTTTAAATTTGGTCAAAGCTTCACTTGTCTGACGGCAGCTGAGGCTCCATGGTATCATCTAATTAGACAACATCCTGTCTGGATGTTTAAAGAGGGCCACTGTTCAAATCACGCAGATGCAAGGAAGCCATATGAACATCCAGGATGGGAGGTGCATTTGAAATAAACACGTAAACATTACTCAAATTAGTCACATAAACATTACTCATCAGCATCCATGAGTCATCTCGCGGTGAGGTGTGTGCCAGACCTTTGATACACCACTGAAGTATTCCTAAGATGGTCAGAGTCTCTTAATGTCCCAATAAGACAGAACATGATCCTTTTGTGTAAACCTGAATAACAAAAAGTATCTTTAAACATTTAGCTAAAGCGAACGAACAGACAGTAAACACCGACAGGGCTAGTATGGATTACTGAGGGATGAAAGAGGAGAAGAGATGGGAATTATGCATTACATCAATACATTACTCAGAATAAAATTAAATAATTACATTACTTTGGGCCTCATTTATGAAACGCAAACAGAAATCTGTCTGAATATTTTTTTGCGTCTTTAAGTTTTTTTTTTGCAACAAGTCCTTGTTTCTGTTCCTGTAGCTCAACTTTGTGTAAACCTGAATAACAAAAAGTATCTTTAAACATTTAGCTAAAGCGAACGAACAGACAGTAAACACCGACAGGGCTAGTATGGATTACTGAGGGATGAAAGAGGAGAAGAGATGGGAATTATGCATTACATCAATACATTACTCAGAATAAAATTAAATAATTACATTACTTTGGGCCTCATTTATGAAACGCAAACAGAAATCTATCTGAATATTTTTTTGCGTCTTTAAATTTTTTTTTGCAACAATTCCTTGTTTCTGTTCCTGTAGCTCAACTACAGAGCATGGCATTAGCAACACCAAGGTTGTGGGTTTGATTATCAGTTTGATTTTACCAAGAAAAGTTTATTTAATGCACTTTAAGTCACTTTGGATAAAAGCGTCTGCCAAGTGCATGAAAACAAATGGTTTTAAGAACGATTTGGGCAAATTTGTTCTGCTCGTGGTTCACGATTTTTTTCTACTGGGTGGTTACACACTAGTGGTGTTCTTGGTGTGTTGCTGTGCGGTTGCTAAAGTGTTCTAGGTCGCCAGACCTTTGATACACCACTGAAGTATTCCTAAGATGGTCAGAGTCTCTTAATGTCCCAATAAGACAGAACATGATCCTTTTGTGTAAACCTGAATAACAAAAAGTATCTTTAAACATTTAGCTAAAGCGAACGAACAGACAGTAAACACCGGGCGGGCTAGTATGGATTACTGAGGGATGAAAGAGGAGAAGAGATGGGAATTATGCATTACATCAATACATTACTCAGAATAAAATTAAATAATTACATTACTTTGGGCCTCATTTATGAAACGCAAACAGAAATCTATCTGAATATTTTTTTGCGTCTTTAAATTTTTTTTTGCAACAATTCCTTGTTTCTGTTCCTGTAGCTCAACTACAGAGCATGGCATTAGCAACACCAAGGTTGTGGGTTTGATTATCAGTTTGATTTTACCAAGAAAAGTTTATTTAATGCACTTTAAGTCACTTTGGATAAAAGCGTCTGCCAAGTGCATGAAAACAAATGGTTTTAAGAACGATTTGGGCAAATTTGTTCTGCTCGTGGTTCACGATTTTTTTCTACTGGGTGGTTACACACTAGTGGTGTTCTTGGTGTGTTGCTGTGCGGTTGCTAAAGTGTTCTAGGTCAGGGGTTTTCAAACTTTTTTGAGCCAGGGACCCCTTACAGGGGAGAGAATTTTCCAAGGACCCCCTCATAATTATAACAGTGTTTAAGGCTAAAGTTTAATGTGGGTAGGAGGAATGAACATAATATGAATGTTTTATCGGTGCAAATGGTCCCCATTGTATATGTACTTTTTAATACTACAGCATAATATAATTAAATTTACCATATTTTCCGTAAAGTTGCATCAGGTTGGGGGGGAAAAAACAAAACAAAACATAAGTTGCATCGGTGTGTAAGTCGCATTTTACTATTACTTTCAGATATAATTTAAATACTGAATAAGGTCTAAATAAAACAAATGTTAGGGGAAAAAAACATTATAAACACTAACATGAAATTTACTTCCCCCTCACTCCAAATCATTTAAATTGTGACATTCATAACAGAACAAAAATAAATGAATATATATGTATATATAAAAAAATTAATTATAGTGCCGATCATTACAAACAACATTTATTTTAAATGCCATAGGCGCCGATCCCATTCCTTTTAACCAATAAGAAATGGATTGCAGCTTTTACAACTTTATTCTCGTATTTATAGTTCATTTGAGGCAGTTTTTGGCATTATTCTAATGGCAAATGTCGAGAGTGCATTATTGTAATACGAAAGGGCGCCAGCACAAATCTCTCAGCTTACAGCGGGCTTATATATATATATATATATAGTGATCATGGCTCTGCGCTCCCTCAGATATTACATGTAACCAGTGGTGGAAATGGCCAAAATTCACTGGGAGGGACTCTAGCTTGGAAAGGGGGAGGGGATAATAATGGTAATTTTAGATGACATTTCGGATGTATTTAATTATAAAACCCTCTATAATCTGTAATAACATTAAACTTATTTTATATTTTCTCTAAACCTTCTTGGGTATTAAGACAGGCACCTGCAATTCTGGCCAAATTAAAGATACTGTGTGTGTGTGTGTAATGTAAGCATCATTTAATGACCCATTGTGTTTAATAAAAAAAAAAGATTAGTGAAATTAAAGAATGATTTAATAAAAAAATGAGTGATGATTATTAATGGTCTCTAATTGACCTGTTTAGCTAAGCCCTCAAAACACTTCTTATTTAGTGGTACAGTATTGCATGATTTGTAGATATTTAATAGTTTACACTTTGCATAAACGTTTGCAATTAGTTTTTAAAAGGTAACTTTACGTTGGAGATGCACAGCGACTCATCTGTGACTTTGGAACTATTTTCGTTGACAAAATAGAGTACAATCAGACAACAGTGTTCCTAAAATGTAAATCATTTAATATTAACTTTTGATTAAAATCTAAAATGTATAGGCCTAAAACTGTCGTATAAATTAAATCTTCCCATTATGTGATATTTGACTCCTTAAAGTGATTTGTTCTTTTTATACCTTTAATGCCATTTTTTTTATTTATAAACTTTTTTTTCAAAATTTTAATTAAACAATAAATTCAATTAAAATAATAAAATACAATCAGGAAGAATAAGTTACTAGTCAAATGAAATCAGCATCTACAAATTCATCTTTGCACAGCACAGAAGAGCACAAATTTGTCATTAAGGTATATTGAAGCGAGTGACTCTCTTTATGAATGTGTCATTGAATCATTGACTCACTAGATTTGTTCAAAAACGCAGATTCATTCATAAATGAAACCACACTGCGTTTGCTTGGAGATGCACAGCGACACTGTGACTTTGGAACTATTTTCGTTGACAAAATAGAGTACAATCAGACAACAGTGTTCCTAAAATGTAAATCATTTAATATTAACTTTTGATTAAAATCTAAAATGTATAGGCCTAAAACTGTCGTATAAATTAAATTTCACATTTGCAAAAAAAGGGGGGGTCCGTCTTATAATCAGGGTCGTCTTATATTCGGGCCAATACGGTATATGTGCAGAACTGGGATCGCTTTCGTAGTCTTTTGAATGGATAAAATATAGAAATCACTTTAATTTCCAAATAAATCTAACCAGTTGGAAATGAAACGCCGTCCCCGCTCGAAATTCACTCCCCGGACTCCATTTCCAGCCCTGCGTGTAACTCAAACTTTGTCCAGTGTACACTCGAATAAGTGCTTTTTGTAAACAGGTATTTATTAAATCATTTTATTTAGTGAAGCACAACCCTCATAGAAAGAATGCGTGTATTATTTGGTTGGTAATTGCATGCATTTCACTTCGCATGATAAATTGTGTAGTGAATTCATCAAACCATCGAACGGAGTATAGCCTACTCAAGAAAACACCCAGTATAATGAATTACTGCGTAATGAGAATGTTAAGAAAATGTTAAGCATTTGTTGCTTATGTGTATGATAGCCCGGTTATCATTTACTTGTGTAAACAGCGGTGAAAATGTGTTTTATAAAAAAATAAAATGCTCGTTTTTTGCACCCACTGGCAGAAACAAATCGGCGCCTATGGCTATGTCCAAACTAAACTTACTCACTAAAAACTGAAACTTAACCACATAGTGGTCTCGCAAACCTCTCATTCGGCATGAATCATTTCCATGAGTGAATCGTTACACAGTCTAATATTTGG
>NW_015649568.1:1155021-1161001 GCF_001515625.1 Sinocyclocheilus rhinocerous | reverse complement strand
AAAAATACATGATTAAAAATAAGAAGTACCCATAATTAAACCTACTCTTAAAATCGTTTTTTCTTTAATTACTTGAGTAGATATAATGAAGTGAATGTAGCATGTTACCTTCCACCTCTGCTTGTTAACTAGTTATTGGTGTTCAGAGTTTTGATGCAACTCTTGTCACAAGTTATGCTTGCAAATGATTTGTATAAATGTTCAGTTAGAGTGTCTAAAATTTTATTTAAAATTATCTTCAGTGTTACGAAGGAATCTGTATTATCTTCATAAATCCCTTTCCCTTGGTTAGGGTTAGGCTAACCCATGTGCAATTTTTATATTTTGTGCTTTAAAAGTCAACCAGAGCAATGTTTTCTATAGTCTTTACTTTGAATTTTACATTTTTTTTATTTTTTTATTCACCTCTATAGTGTTTTTTTGTCTTTGGTTTTGTTAAATTGTCTTTGGTTGCTATAGCTATCAATACTGTAAAAGTAAATTTTTCTCCTGTCTTAAGCTAAATACCTCTTTATATATCTGCAGAAGCCGTTTCAATCAAGATTGTCAAAATTACGACAACATCATGAAGATTGCTGTGAACAGGAGCAGAATAAGACTCTCAAACAACCATCACAGAAAGATTGCTTGGTGAGTAATATGTGAAATGGTCATCACTCTACTGTATGATTTATATAGAATCACTTTAATTTCCAAATAAACCTAACCAGTTGGAAATGAAACGCCGTCCCCGCTCGAAATTCACTCCCCGGACTCCATTTCCAGCCCTGCGTGTAACTCAAACTTTGTCCAGTGTACACTCGAATAAGTGCTTTTTGTAAACAGGTATTTATTAAATCATTTTATTTAGTGAAGCACAACCCTCATAGAAAGAATGTGTGTATTATTTGGTTGGTAATTGCATGCATTTCACTTCGCATGATAAATTTTGTGTAGTGAATTCATCAAACCATCGAACGGAGTATAGCCTACTCAAGAAAACACCCAGTATAATGAATTACTGCATAATGAGAATGTTAAGAAAATGTTAAGCATTTGTTGCTTATGTGTATGATAGCCCGGTTATCATTTACTTGTGTAAACAGCGGTGAAAATGTGGTTTATAAAAAAATAAAATGCTTGCTTTTTGCACCCACCACGTATATCTACTAACAGCATCCTTCACATATGCAAAAAAGTGTTTGGAAAACCACCACGGCATGCTCACACTGACTGGCAAAACTTATATATTGTACAATAGACAAGTTAAATTGAGTCACCAAATACCTTTTGTAGGTTTAGTTGTCTCATTTAGTTTGCTGATGATGAGGCTGTGATGTCAAGTTGCAATGCTAGAACTGATTTGTTGTGTGCGCGCGTGAGGCGCCAGCGCAAACACTTTGGCAAACACTTTGGATTCCTTTTATCAGCGGAAAAATGTGATATCCATCAGATAAGAGCAAGACATCATTCAAAACATCATTCTATTTTTATTTGTGTACCTTCAAAATGACAGTGAAACGCTGTGCTTTTGTAAAATAAAGAAAACAAACAAAATGTATTTTGCCGTCTTGGTCTATGTGAACCACTTCCTAAAATGAAGAAAAACTCTGCGATACTCTACTTGTCAAACAGACATGAGAAATATATTTCGCTATATAAACCTTGAAGTGCCTGCTTTTAAGTGTTTAAGCTTTGCTTATTTGACATTTAATTCATTATATAAGTCAATTTGGAATATAAATCATAGCACGTTTCAGAAGATAAAAAACACGAGTTACAGTCCGGAAAATACGGTATAGCAAATTATTTTGCGGCCCCCCTGGCTTTGCGTCACGGACCCCAGTTTGAAAAAACCCCTGTTCTAGGTGGTTGCTAGGGCATTGTTCTGCTGTTTCTAGGGTGTGCTGGTTGACTGCTTACTGACACTAGCCAAAAGAGCCTAAGGCTGTGTCCGAAATTGCTGCTTATACCTTTATTTGTGGTGCTATTTGAAGGGACAGTCATTTTTAGTGGCGTACGAAAAAATGGAGGACATTGAGTGCACTCGTTCAATCCCATAATATGCCGCAATACTGAGTGTGCAAACTATGAACATTCAACAGCTCCAGTACCCATAATGCTTCTTGAGGATTTTAAATCTCTTTACTTAATTATGGTTTATGGCAAATTTTAAGATCATTTTGTTACTATTGAAGCTTACCAGATATTGTAGAGTTGGAGAGAGAGAAAAAAAGCAAACATGAGAAAAATGAGCCTGTACAAGTTTCCTGCTGACATTTTGGAATACTCTAGGGTTTTTATGCTTTAACATCACAACGTATAAATAAATGGAATACTCTTGAGTAGAATCATCACTGGGAAATAACCATCTTTAACAAGACTGGTTTAAAAAAAATCTGTTTTTCTTGCGTTGTTGGGTAATTGGTTTGCATGTAATGCAAATACATGCAATGTATTTATTTAAATAAAAGTAAATCAGCTTTCTGTAATTATTAGTATGATGTGTGCATCTAAATGTGCTCCGTGTCCAAATTCACTCACTGCTCACAGTATTAGTGGACTAGTTTTGTAAAGATATGGCTTCTATGATATTCTGGTCTGTATGGCTTTGGGTCCCTTTTCAATGTTAAGTCTAATGGATTTTCCATCATTTTGTCCACCAAGTGAAAATTATAAATGCAGGTGCTTAGTGAGAGAATAGCACACCTCTTCTCCTAACCCTAACCCTAGCCACACCATTTGAGAATTGAATACAAAGAATAGAATAAATAGTAATAGTGATGCTTGCTATTAGTGCACAATGGTTTTTTAAGTAGTATCCTATGTATTATGTAAATTAAACATTATTTTGTGTTCAAAAACTGATTGCATTATGTAACAGTGAGAGGCATTCATGGAAAGGTGAAGTCCAGTGAATGTGTAACACAGGGTCAGATGACCTTCGGCCATATAGTCAGTGCAGTGTGACTGACTTCTTTTTCCAGCTCTGGTTTTACTTCTATCTTAAATTATTCCTCTGCACGCTGCTCCGGCCAGACCAGACCCGGCCCACCGGTTGCATGAAAGCACGATTGTGAATATAGTATACAGACCGCTCTGAGTCCAACCGGAGGTTTTCAACAGTGGCTCCCTTTTTTCTGCTCTCTCTCGCTTTTGCTCTTGATTTGACCCTTATTTTTATTTTTTATTTTTTGTCTGATCTTATTTAAGGATTGTAAAAATTTTAAGGGCGTTATGATGAACCGGAGTTTGGGTGGTCTTGACAAGAAGCTGTAGGTATAGTGTGTAGCGGTTTATCTAGGACAATTCTCCTGTTGTCTACGTGCCAACTGTGACACACGGGCTGCACACACATGCCAACTTAAACAAGCAGCCCACGTGCCTCAGTAATCAGAGATAGATCCATAAATATTCTCCTCTGGTTTAGTCATTTCATTCACTAGTTTTTATAGGCTTGTCAGTAAATGTAATGTTTTTCTAGACTCACAAAGCCAGATTTGTGACTATAAGTATTCAGCATAAGTCTGGTCTACTGCCTACTTGGACAGGAAAAGATCATCTGGCTGACATGTAGGGGACCAATAACTGTTCTTTTCATTGTACATGCCATTTACAGCAGAAATATTAACTGCTGTACAGGGGGAAAAGTCAATTTTTTGTATTGTAGTATTGTGTATATTATTTTCATATTCGCATGATATCATTAATCATATTCACAAAAAATCATTAAAATTTGCATCTTATTAAATATCTAAACCATTTCACTTTTTTAAAGGTTTTCACAGATGCTTTCTGAAACGGTTTCTTATTTCACAATCACTTTAACAGGAATCTACAGCGCTCGGCCAGATGAACTCAAAGCAGTTTAGTATGACAGCGAAATCCTGTTGAATTCTTTCTTAAATTATTATTAAGCAGGACCCCCTCTACCATTTCCTCTCTCACAGGTGTTTTGTTTCACCAACAAGTGTAAGCTTGGCCTTAAATGTATCACCACACAGGTGTGAGGGATCTGTCCGTGCCCTCGCACACATGCTGAAAGGTTTTGGGAGTCGATCTAGAGATGTTTAGGTGTGAGCATCAGGGCGCCGTATGTTTTTCAGGCCTGGCGTTGGGCCCTGTGATGACGTCTGGAGCGCTGAGGGGACTGAGGGTGTGCTGTTTGTGTTGGTGTGGCGGGTCTTTTGAAGAGGAAATGGTTAACAGTTCTTAGATCTTCTTGTAGTTCACTCACTGTTTTCCCTCACAATAGATAGACACTATGTAAATTATACAGCAAACAAAAACAAAACCACATCAAAGTTTCAGCCACATCAATGAACTTTATAAGAGAAATGTAATGACACATCAACATAAAGCAATTTGCAGTAAACTATAAAATGACAAGTACAATGTTTAAGAACTTCTAAGATGTGTCGATGAGACGTGAAACCAGACTTTACTGTTTCCCAGGAAGAGTATTGCTGTTGAAACAGATGTTTGTTCTGAGATGTGTGAGTGGTTATGGAGACAGGAAGAACTAGAGGACTCAATATATTGTCATCAGTGGACATTTTAAGCTCTTGGTTTACAGAATTTGCTTGGAGATCTTATGGAGCAAGTGTTTCTTTCGTATGGATTTGAAATCCAAATCGGCTGATGAAGGAACAGGAAAAACTGATAAGACGACTGTAAAATCATAGGATCCCACAAAGTCCTCAAGTAAAACTATTAAAAGAGGAAGGAAATTGTCATGTCGGCAGAAATGTGTAAGCAGAAATAGTTGAATAGTTGATAGAAGTCGAATCGGGGACAGCTGTAAGCCTTTTCCTATCATATGTTGATAATTTTAAAGTTCGAAATCACTCAAACAAAATGAAACTAATATTATTTAAGTGAGATTGTTACTACTCTCTTCTAAAGATGTTATCACACTGCTGAGCTGATGTTTGCTGTGGTCTGTCTCAGCTGTCACAGATAACAGTAATCATACACGCTGTTAGACGCAGAGTACAACACTCCAGGACAGAACGTTTAACCCACGGCTCTACTGGTCTGCACTTGTGCTTCATAATCTCAGGTCTCACGGTGTCGCTGTGTGTATGACGTGTACTTTAACCTCATTCAGAGATTAAAGTTTCACGCAGATATAGTTTCCATGAAAAAACATTGTCCTCGGGACAAATGGAGGCCGTCATTTCTCAGAAAGAGTACACAGTCATCCACACCAGACCGATTCTATCTGTAGTCTCAGAGCTTGCCATGTTGTTTTATAATGAGCACCTCGGGCTTCAGGTTTTGTGAGTAGTTTCTGGTATGGCTGCTCCTGTAAGATGCGAGTAGCAGTGCAAACTCTCACACCACATCAAAGCGCCTCCGGTGGCCTGTGACCTCCAGAAGAGACCACAATGATATGGCATGAATGATCTATTCAATGTCGTCTTCCTAGGAAAGGAACAGTTCATTTCCTGCTGAAGATACTGACACATCTTTATATTATTTAGTAAGTTTATTGGGCAAGAAAAAGTTTTTATGAGGAGTTTGTTTTGGTGAGTTTCAGTTGGACAGTTAATAAAATTGATCATTTTGACTCATGTCCTAACCGGTCATTACGTGATAAACCAACAAAAGTTAAGCTATCTCTTCAATCTTAATTTGAGGTTTGTCCTAAGAAGCTTCAACCGTGATTGATAAGGCATTTAGCCAGTTACTTGATGTATTTTGTAGGGTATTCTGGGTAACCGGTCCCACAGCAGAATCTCATTGGTCAAAAATCCTTCAACACATACTGTAGCTGTCTGATAAAACATTTGTTCAGACCGAGTTATTGTGTGGTTTCTCATACTTTTTTTTTTTTTACTCCCACAAGTGTCAAAAAATTACTTGTCGTTGACAAGTTTAGACAGTGTAAAATTTGTTTTCATTTGTGGTTTACTTGTATATATTCGTTTATTTGTTTTATTTTTTGATATTTGTTTTACTTTTTTTTTTTTTTTTTTTTTTTTATGTTTTTTTTTAA
>NW_015649568.1:1152826-1154028 GCF_001515625.1 Sinocyclocheilus rhinocerous | reverse complement strand
ATCACAACGCACTGGATAGCTGGCCAATCAGAGCACACCTCGCTTTTCAGACCGATGAGCTTTGTAAAAATTTAAGAAAATTTCAGTTTCAGAAAGGAGAAACAATAATGTACAGTATGTGGAAAATAATGTGTTTTTTGAACCTTAAACCGCATAAACACATTTCATTACACCAAATACACAAAATAATGTTCTTTTTAGCAACATCATATGACCCCTTTAATAAAAGCAATAAACCATGAAAGGCTGTGCATTACAGGAAGTTTACCATGGTGCCGGTGCTTCTTGAGACTTATTTCAAATAAAATGCAACATTTTTGAAATAAATAAATACATTTATTATTATTATTATTTTGACTGTAGCCTATTTATTTCTCTGTGTTCAGGCTGTGGGCCGTGTGTTACTGCTTCAATTGATCGATTATCTGACCAGTCGTTACCTGAGTGATCCGTTGGTGACACGTTTGTTGAACAGCAGTCGTGTGCACATCCTGCCATCCATGAACCCAGACGGCTTTGAGTCATCTGCCCGGGAATGCATGTATACAATAGGCCGGTAAGTGTGAGAGAGATGCTAAAGCTATATGTACAACGGACAGCATACACAACATTCAACATTGGCATAATAGTTAAAGTGCCCCTATTATACCATTTCGAATATTCCCTGTCATGCAGTGTATAATGTAGCTCGTCCATCCACATCGTCGAATCCGGCCCTCTTTAGGAAAAGTTTGGACACCCCTGATGTAGCTGTATGTGAATGTAAACAATTTGCAAAGTTGAAAAGCCGAAAGTGCATGATAAATAAAGTTATTGTCTCCTAAAAGAAAGAATCAACTCTGAACAGCCTAAACGAGTCATCAGTAATTTGAATCCCACTTCCATGATGGCTACACGTCACGGGGAAACACATTTGCATAGTGCCCACCTATGTTCTACTTTGGCCGGCCGCTGACCCACCACAAACACTGTAGCTTGTTCGTGTGGTTAACATCATGTCGAGAAGAAGCTCTGTGTCCTACGCTGTGAAAGTAAATTCATTTTATTTTCACTTCAAAAAGATAAGGCTGCAAAAAATCAGTAGTTGAAATTCACAGCTGTACAACCCCAGTCTTTTTTTTTTTTTTATTGTGTTCCCGTCATTTTACTGACGACTGCTTCTCTAATCTCGTGGAGTTCAACGTGGGATTCACAAAACGCTT
>NW_015649568.1:1136288-1149861 GCF_001515625.1 Sinocyclocheilus rhinocerous | reverse complement strand
TTGTGTTCCCGTCATTTTACTGACGACTGCTTCTCTAATCTCGTGGAGTTCAACGTGGGATTCACAAAACGCTTACTCTTGAAAGATGGCTCAGTACCCAGTTTATCTGGACCAGCTGGCTCCACTGAATCACAACCTGTAAGTATGATAAATAATAGATGTTTATATTTTCTATCGAGCGTTCAAAATATGGAACTATGGCAATGGGTGTATCATTTCCGACACGCGCTGTACGCAGTAGACCAATCACAACAGACTGGCCGATATGACCAATCAAAGCAGAGCAGGCTCACGGAAAGGAGGGGTTTAGAGAGACTGAATCTTAAGACCGCTTCGAACAAATTGTTTGAGAATCGTTGGAAAATGTGATGAAATTAAATGCATATTGTGAGAAAACAAAAGCGTTTTTTGACCTTGCTTGCATGTAAACCTATTGTAGGAGACTCCCAAAACAAATTTGGGAACTTTAAAAATGGCATAATGGGGGCACTTTAAAATCTGGACTTAAACAATCACTGAGCCATCTACATTATGTCCTTAATTTGTGTACATATTGCATACATACCGGGATATTTCACCCAATTATTACAATGATTTTCCTGGTTTTCCATTCTCTGTGCAACACAAAAAGACAAATGTTGAAACATGTACTGGCTACTACCGTTATATGAAAGC
Organism: Sinocyclocheilus rhinocerous; assembly: GCF_001515625.1. NCBI lineage: Eukaryota > Metazoa > Chordata > Actinopteri > Cypriniformes > Cyprinidae > Sinocyclocheilus > Sinocyclocheilus rhinocerous. The sequence continues at coordinate 1,149,186 of NW_015649568.1, read as the reverse complement.
CAGCTTGTGATGTTTGTGGGAAAAGCGTATTTTGTTGGAAGGACTTGGAAGGGCATTTTGAGCAACTGCCTTACCACCATCATCACTTACATTCATGTACATAGGATATTGTGGTGTAAATAAGGTATACAGTTTAATTCTGAGTGGATTGCAAGCTTTGAAAGTTAGTACATTGAAAGGAAAATCTGTTATTCCATAATCAACCTTTAACATTCAGTTGAGCAAAATCTTTTTTTCTCTCCTTGAAAAGCTTAATTTTGCTGCATGGAATTCAGAACCGTTTGTTTCCAAGTTGTCAGAGCCTGTAATGGTCTGCCCGGAGAAATCATGCTTCAGATGAGACATTTAGAGATACAGAGCACTTTTCCCACAAATCATCCACAACTTTGCAGATAAGCAGGATACAAAAGCCGAAAACACACATCTTATCTGGCATGAGGGATCTTACTCACACATACAGACGCACAAAGATAAACGGCAAAAAAAGAGCAAACGGACTGAAACTCAAACTGTGTGACCCACAGACTCCCAAACAGTGTACATAGTTTTCCTGGAGGAAAGGGGTATCATAAGCCTGAAGCAATGGAAAATAACTTCCTTGGTCTGTCGCCACAGCCTGCTGATAAACAAAAATATACTCATGTGGAAAAAATGGTGAAATCTGCAATCAGAAGATATGAAAACCCCCATATGGACCACCAAGTTTCATTCATCCCATGGATGTAACAATGCGGCTTTTGATCACACTGTGCCAACCGGATGACAAAATGCCGTACAATCACTTTGGTGTCTTCTGATTTCATTGATACGTTGTCCTTTTTTGTTCAGAGAAACTAGATGATGTAGATGGGTTGTATAGAGGCAAAGCGTGGAAGTTCCCACTGGGTGATCTCAATCTGTAATCCCTCCATACGATTAGCAATAAAGCAAACTTTTTAGCCACCCGGAATGCATATCTAGCAATAGTATAAAACTATCCTGATATTTGATATCCTGATATCCTGAAGAATAACATGCTAAATATCATTTATATTTGTATATGCATTGTCATGTTTTTCTTTGTGGGAGTCTGTGCTTTCTTTGTGGGAAAGCATATTTTGTTGGAAGGACTTGGAAGGGCGTTTTGAGCAACTGCTTTACCACCATCATCACTTACATTCATGTACATTCAGTATCAAACGTTTTCCTTTTTTTCATCTTCAAAATCAATATTTTGTTTGCCGACAACTTCGTCATCAGATCCACCATTAAGTGATGCTAATATTTGATTATGAATTTGCTCTGCAGTAAATCGCTGAGCCATGTCAAGGTAGCTGCCTTTATAGGCAGTAGACAGTGAGGCAACTCACTAGGTTTTGCAATGGAGGCCGTGTGAGACAAGTTCAGTCATATGTCCAACTCCGTAAGCCCCAAAACTTTGGAGACACACCAGACCTAATCTAATATCGTAGAAGCCACATTCTTGAATACAAAACGTCCCGCTCCTGCAGCCTGAGACCACATAAGCGCTCCTGCACAGATGGGGTGCAATTGAAAACAGATCTAATCTGGATTTGATGATATGGTGGGTATGCTCAAAGAGGAGGAGACTGAGCAAGAGTGAAAGTGAGTGAGCGTGCTACAACAGCAGCCATGCAGCTGTGCACATCAACAATGATGACGATGGTATTTTTACATGCTGCGGTTCGCTCTTATTGCCGTGGCTTTCGGTATGAGCTTCCTATGAGGTTTGGCACTCCTTCATGAACCACCACTCTCAACCAACTGAAACAAACAAAACAACCCGTCAGCTGCTGCCACTGTCTCTTATTTTGATCCAACGGACCTTAACCTATGACTTTTCACATGAGCAAGAGAGATGGGAAGAACAAACAAATGAACCGTTCTGATTCTAGTTCTGAATCTGGTTACTTAAAGAGGTCATGAAATGCAGTTTTTAGATTTTTTTATATTATTCATTCATTTATATTATTTACAAGATTAGTTCATGAAGTTTACCAAGTTTTTTTGTACCAAAATAGGTCAGATATTTATAAAAAAGGATCAACCATTTTGCACAGCTTCGGTTACCAGTTCAGAGTACTTCAAACATTTTCTCTCAAATGCTTCCTCCACTCTATCCTCCCATGGTACTGTAAGCTCCTCATATCTGGGGGAAACACCAGTTTCCACATTCATCCTCCAGTCTCGAGCAGAATGCTTGACTGCTCGAGACTGCTTTCGTATTTTGTTGTCATGTCGTGTATTGGAGGTTGGCCTGCTGGTATGAAATGTGTGAAGTAGGAAAATCCTACTGACGTTTGTTGAAAAGCATTTGTGGTAGTTCACCTCTGTTCCAAGACTGATGCCAAATGCTTTAGAACTGGATTCTTGTCATGTATAATGGCCTTGAGTGAGGCTTGTAGCTCATCCTGATAGTATGTGTGTCAGTGTTTCAGGTGCTTGACACAGGGAACAAGTGGATTCTTTTCCCAACTGCTGATTCAGGTTCTGAGGTGTGGGTTGGAGATCATAGGTTGGCTCTGATGAGAAAGCTCAGCCGAGGTCCCTCCATTTCCCAGATATCACGCCAGCTGAGTTTCCTCTTTTCTAGGTTCACCCAGTCAGTCCATTGATCCTGCTTGGCCACTGAAATGGCCTTAGCGTGTTGCTCTGCCACCTCATCTCTTCCACCACGAGCTGTCTCTTCTGCCTTGATGTTGCCTTGTCCCATTGATTAGCTTTTGGGATGAGCCCAATGCTAGCTCTCCCATGCTGGACTTGACCAACCACAACCCTGAAATGAAGAGCTGACCTTGCATCGTACACGGTGCAGTTGGATTCAATTGGATTCCACTTTCTCCCCGCTGTCACCCGAGGGGGGATGCTGTTCGAATAGCAAGATTTTCTGAGTCATTGATGATCATAACCACCCTAGTTTTAGTATATTTGAATTCTTCCACCAGACTTGTAATAGGTTGTTCCATTTTCCACTCAAGCACTGTTGAAGTCCGAGCCACTGTTTGACCTGTGCGCTTATCAACAGCTTGAGTTTTCCTGGCAGCAAGGTCTTATTGATATGATGGTATCCTTTTTTTTGTTGTTCAAACTGCCCAGTGTCTTTGAATTTTGCATCCTACCATCAACCCAAACAGTTGGTACAGGTATTCCATCAGTATGAAATCTTTGATCTGTGACATGACCTTTAACAATGGAGATGCTTCTACATTTACTGGGCTTGATTTTCATCCTCGCCCATGTGATGTATTGATGAAGCTTTTCGAGAAGTCTTTTGGTGCAGGGGACTGTTGTTGTAAGTGTTGTTATATCATCCATAAAGGCTCGTATCGGTGGTAACCACTTACCAAACTGTAGTCATTCCCCTCCTGCAACCCATCTTGAAGCTCTGATTAAGAGCTTCATTGCCGTAGTAAAGGCCAAGGGGGAGATGGTGCACCCCGCCATGATGCCTACTTCCAAAGGTCTCCATGTTGTAGTAAAGCTGGGTGTTGTGAGACAAAATTACAAATCTTGGAAGCAATGTTTTACCAGATTTGTTGTTAATGTATTGACAACAAATTGTTGAGTTCTTAAAGAACTCAAAAGCTGTCCTCAGGAAAGAATGAGGAACTGATCCAAAGGTGTTGTGCAGTTCCTTTGCTGCTTTTTTTTTTAGCTGAATTTGATACCATATAACACTGTTATGCTCAAGGCATCCTGAAAAGCTATGCTAGCCTTTTGAACAGATGTAATAACCAATGCTGGTTTGACGTTTATTACAAAAACATTTTAAGATTTAAAATAAATGTACTTTCCTGCGTTACTTCTGAGGACAAAATGCTTGGCACTGCCATATCTTTCAATAAAAGATATTTTGAAAAAAACTTTTAGAATATTTCACAAAACAGTCTGTTGTGAAATGAGAAGAACAAAGGAAAACTTTGTCGCTCAGGTACTTAATTAACTTCAGCCATGCATTCTATTGCTCAAACCTTGTGGAAAGCTATGCAAAGTTTTTACATCCACTGACAGAACAATGTCTGAGTTTGATGGTCTTACTCGATATCTTTATCCAACAGTCGTATTGCTATTTTTTTTGCATTTTAGTAACCTATACATTTATGTATGCATTTAAATCATACTTCAGATTACTCCAGACTCCATCATACTCTGCCATAGCAAGTCTTCATCATGTATTTCTCGTAAACCAATACCTTTGATTTGTCTGTGCGCCAAGTCTGCGAAGAGAAAAAAAAATACACCACAAGTGGTGAGTCATTGTTTCCTTTGAAAAGTAAGTTAAGAGACAAAAATACACATTCCAATCATGTAAATGGCCTGAAACATACTATTTGCAAAGTGCTTGAGTTTATACATTTGGGGACAATTCCTGCGATTGCAAAGCCATTAATCCAGTCTTCAGTGTCACATGATCCTTCAGAGATGATTCTAATGTGCCAATCTGGTCCCAAAGTACCATTTCTTTATCAATGTTGAAAACCGAAAACTAAAAACAGGGCTGCTTTGTATATGAACGTTTCTTGTGGAGAAAGAAAGGACATATTTATATATAGCCCCAAAAAAGTTCAATAGTTTATTAAATAAAATCATCCTTGGCATCTAATACAGTAGATTGCTTGGATAATCTCTGTTGTTAGTCTGTGAAAAAAAAAAAACATTAGCTCCTTGCAGATATGAGTTACAGACCGTAATTAGCAATATCATGTTGTCATCCTTTAGATTGAGAGGAAATGTTTTTTCTCAAAGGACTAATTGATAGGAAACGGACATTCTGATAAATTCATTTGGGAAGTGGTCTATTTTCACACGCTGTTGTACTGTGACTATATTTGGTAGCAAATGAAATCCACACTGTTGTCAGATTTATGTCGAATATGGCAGTACTTTGACCTTCCGATTTAAGAAAAGACAACTTTTGAGGTTTTAGATTTAGATGGTTAGGGCGATCAAAAGATCCAGACATTTTGGCCCGGCGTTCCTCATTTTCTCACTGCGGAAAGAAGCGAACACGCACACGAACGGTCGATTTGTCATTGGCGCAAATCAAACTCGTCTGAGGTTTTTAACTAAAGTACTATAATTTGATGCCGAAAGCACAGCTGGACTGCAGGAATTTTTCCTCAGGCTGAGTTTGAGAGTCTGCAGTAGAACACAGCCACTACATCTTGGTTCCATCTTTTACATCTCTCAAACACCGTACACATAAAGAGTATTGTTCTTTAAAGGGCAACATGCAATTTCTGCCTCATTTTAATGTACAGGGATAATTATAACTAATCTAGGTTGACTTCCTAAACAATGTAATCAGTGTGGCTCTGTGGTGCTTTGAAAACTGCTCTAACAAACATTTGCGTTTGTTAGAGCAGTCTGACATGTCAAGCTCTGGCTCTGAACAATGGCAGACAGGGAAGGGTGGGGTGGAATGAGGATTTAGGAATGGGATACTGGCTTACTACTTACTGAGTCCTACACAGTATATACAGTGTCCTGCACATTATTTTAAAACCTGTTAAGAGAAATCGTAATTATTATTGTAGAACTGACGTTTCAAACCTCATCACACTGCATGCAATGGCGTAAAGTATTCTTCTCGGAAATCTAAAGCATTATTTTGTCTTTTTTTAACCAATTTGTATTTTATGTAAATGTATTTGCATAATTTTGAACTTCTGGATGAAAAACTAGTATCTTTGAATGCACACAAACGTAAATATTAATAACAAATTATTTGAAACTCCACGAGTCGAATGGACGATTTTATTGATACTTTTATGGTGTTGTTTTGTCATATTTGGAATTTGACAGCCCCAGTTCCCATTCACTTCAAGATTTGGAACAACAAGATTCGATAAACAGTGACAGAATTTTTGGTAAGCTATTCCTTTAAGGATCAGTGAAACACACCAGAAATATTTCCATTCTGCACTGATCTCTCCACAGCCACAAAGCACAACATAAACACTATTAAAAGTCTTTCACTCAGAGATTAATAGCGCTAACACATCCAGACGCCCCGTGACACCCCTGATACTCCTCCAAATTATACTGACAGACCTGGAGTGCAGGCTGACAAAGATTTTATGGCTGCATGTGTGCATGCTTAGAAATCTAACTGTGTGGCAAGGAATGTGTGTGTAAAGTTGCACTGATTTCTAGTTTCAGAATCCTGAAAACACCATGATGGATCAACTCCAGGCTGTCATTACATATAAACAGTGGTTGAAGGAAAGTAAACCCTATCGGGTTTACCTCCTTTATCACGCTATATATCTCAGATGGAGCAATGTGCCTTTTTAGACTGACCCAGGATGAGCTACCCTAACAAAATCCTGAGCTCGTAAAAGAGAAATGGCCAACATGAGTCACAGGTACAGAATATAGACAAGAGCGATAAGCCTGCAGCGATCTGTTCTGCCCCATCAAACTAACAGCTCACCACTAATGGAAACCTCAAGAGCTCTTTTAGACAAATACTTAATAGAGCCAAAAGCTGCTAATCAACCATTTTTATGCCCGAATCTGTTTCACGTCACTTCGATCAGCTTAAGCATCCACCGTGATTTAGATTCGAGGGTCTTAAGAGAGGAATCCGGTGTCTGGATGAGGCCGGCAATCAGCAAAAGAAAACAACCCAAGGCCAATCCGATCCAGACACGAGAATCTGAGTGGATTAATGTGGTGCTTAATCTGTTTTCAAAAATCTTTCAAACAAGTTGAAGAGCTCCAATATTTGTGAGAGAACCTGGCATAAACAAGCTCGTCTCTGCCATTGAGGATGAGAGTGCAGGCCAGCTTTTTAAGACTTTTATTATTATTATTATATTATTACTATATTGTGAAAGCAGGAAGAAACAGCTCTGTGTTTAAACGTCAGCGAAATGTGGCACACACACACACATCCTGTTTATTGCGCCTGGGTTGGTTTTATATGCGTTTTGATGTCGACCACCCAGGGAGACTTGACTATTGAACCTCAAAACCTCTGTACAAAACCCAACCAAAACAAGTAAACCTGTTTGTTTGTTTTAATATATTGTCATTAGCCTCTGAGCTGCATTTTGTAACATTGTGTAACTCTTAATTTGGGTTGCTGTTTGTCACAATGGACCTTGTACAGTACAATGTAAACTTTTTATATATGAGAGGGTTTTTTGTTGCGCGCCCACACACACACACACACACACATATATATATATATTTGTTGTAAAAGGTGTAAAATTAAAAAAATGAATAAGGAAAACCTTTTTCTTTTCTTTTGTTTTATTTTTATATAGCAATATTGATAAATATAAACTTTTTATATATGAGAGTGTTTTTTGATGAGAGGGTCCACACACACACACACACACACACACACACACACACACATATATATATATTTGTTGTAAAAGGTGTAAAATTAAAAAAATGAATAAGGAAAACCTTTTTCTTTTCTTTTGTTTTATTTTTATATAGCAATATTGATATTTCAGCATGTGTTCCTGCATCCAGATGTGCTGGTTTAGCTCTGATGCATTTGTTGACCAAGAGAGACCGTTTAAGAGCACTTCAAAGCATTGCAACAGTAAGCAGATAGGAATCCCTGAGGGATACACTTCTGTTCTGCTCCACCCGACGGCATCACGGCGAACACACTAATCCACCCGCACAAATTTAGACCCTATCAGCGCGAGCTAATGCGAACGGCCTGTTAGTTTGCTGGTTAGCTTTTTGATGTTCTTCATCCTTTAAGATTTTGGTGTCAGCACAGATTCAGGCTGCAAAAAGGATCATGTTATTTGTTGCGAATGTGTGAAAGAAATGGGTATGTAATGGGGTATTGAAAGTAGAGTCAACATCACTAAACGGTGTTTTTGGGTTCTGTTAATCATGAATTATTTTTTAAAAAGAGCCTGTTTAATTGTGAGTGTCTGAAAGAAAAAGAAAATTTGACTGTTTTGGGGTTGTCATCTTAAGCTGCCACTGTGTTTTGTTCCCTGTTGATGACTGTATATAAGAATGATTTGTTTGTATTAAGCAGGCCACTTCAAACAATTGAATGCATTTCATTCGCAAAGCTCAACACATCCCATATCCCTCGTATGTTCACTTATGAAACGTTTTGCTAATTTCCATTGTCAGTGTAACACATTTTACTCCCAAATCAGCATTGAAAATGGCAGAACAAGATCTGTGTGTTCATGCTAATGATTTTGCTTAACTTGATGGAAGTCTGAGATGGGTAATAAGACACATTATTAATTGCATGGCTCTCATTTTCTCAAGACATGTTCAGGTTTCTCCAGAAAAGTTCAGTTGAGTTCAAGCTCTGGCTGGGCCACTCAAGGGCATTCACTGAGTTGTCCATAAACCACTCTGGCTGTGTGCTTAGGGTCATTGTTCTGTTTGATGGTGAACCTTCTGCCCAGAACTCAGTTCTGAATGCTCTGGACTAGGTTTTCATTAAGGCTATCTCAATATTTCGCTGCGTTGAGCTTTCCTTCTACTCTGACAAGTCCCCCAGTCCCTGCCACTGAAAAACAGCCCCACAGCATGAGGCTGCTACCAGCACACTTCACTGTTGGGATGCTACTGTACAGGTGATGAGCAGCGCCTAGTTTTCTCTATACATGATACTTGGAACTGAGGTTCATTGAAACTGAGAGAAACAAGATTTTCTGGTCTAGAGTCCTTAGGTCCTTAAGAATTGAGTCTGGCCACACCACCATGAAGCCCAGATCAGTGGAGTATTGCAGTGATGTTTGTCCTTCTGTACGTTTCCCCGATCTCCATATATGATCATGGAGCTCAACTAGAGTGACCAGCATCTTCTTGGTCATGACTCTAACCAAGACCCTTCTCCATCGACTGCTCAGTTTAGCCAGGAGGCCAGCTCTAGGAAGAGTCCTGATTTTTCCAAACTTCCATTAAAGATAATGTAGGCTACATGCTTCAGTCAATCTTCAATGTAGCCGATTTTTTTCTGAACTCTTTCCCAGATCTGTCTAGACACAATCCTATCTCTGAGCTCTACAGGAGCTCTTTTTACCCCAGGGCTTGGTTTTTGCTGTGAAATGCATTTTCAGCTGTTAGACCTTTCATTGAGTGTGTTGAGTTGATTAACTCAACTCAAAGTGTAGTAACAACTACAAGTGATATGAATGTTCCCGAGCTAAATTCCAAGTGTCCCAGAAAATACTGAATAATGAATACTTGTGCAATGTAATTATTTTGGCAGTTTAACATAAGGAAGCAACATGAAATGTGAAAAAAAAAAAGAAGAGGTGTGAATACTTTCGCAAGGCACTGTACGTACAATTGTATTGCAACATTTGTGTACAATTAAAATATATGAAGTGAATTAATAAAACATATAAAAAATACAGTAATACCGCAGAGTGAAATAAGTGGGGGAAAATGTAGGTGAAGTGTGTAATTTCTGTGGGTAATGCTAAAATACTGGTATGAGCCAGAATGAAGGTAATATTCTCAATTATTTCCAAAAAGCTAATTTATTGAGCTTTTTTTCTGTGAGTAACCGGTTTCCCACCTGCAGGTATAATAAGAACGGGGTGGACCTGAATCGCAATTTTCCGGATGCATTCGAGGGTAATAGCGAGCGGGAAAGGGAGAAGGAGGTCAGCGCCGTGATGGACTGGCTAAAGACAGAAAGTTTTGTCCTCTCAGCCAATCTCCATGGAGGAGCGGTGGTGGCCAGCTATCCCTACGACAACAGCAATGGAGGTCAGTTGCTAATGAAGCCATAGCAGTAGCTTTCCCCAATTTTTTTTTAAATGATAGAAAATTGTTAACCCTATGAAGATTACTTGTATTTGATATGGAAATTGTATGGCTTCTCAATGTTCAACATCATGAAAATTTTACTGAAACTTGTACACAATGTAGTTTGTTTTTTGTTATTTGATTGTTTTTTTGTAATTAAAAGGTCTTTTCTAAATAATTGTAAAACCGTCCCACCTTCAGGTGGTGGTACATGTCCCTTTTTGCTGTGACATTTCAGTGATTTTTATTAAGTAAATACAAGAATAACTTGAAAGAATGTAAGAATTGTTAGTAATATTTGAAGATGAACACTTAGCAACTTATGCTTACTTGATTATCCATACATTTTAGAAAAATCATGTTAAAATATGAAATAGGATGCAGTAGGTTTTTGAGGAGTTTGTCAATCTCTCGTCATTGCATTGCACATATGCACGTATGTGTGTGTGTGTGTATATATATATATATATATATATATGCATGTATAATTTCATGGCTCTCATTTTCATATATACATATAGATATATATATTAGCACTGCACTTGTTGTCTTCTGTTTGTATTTCCAGAGCGTGAAGGTAAGGTCGTACAAATTAACGAATGAACTGCTCATTTTAAAATCTTCCTGGTCTTACTGACATTTATGACATCTGCTTTGTACATTACAATGTTCATGATAACTTTTTTTTTAGCTCTACATTAAGTAAATCCACTTCACCAGCTAATTACTCTTCAGCTGTTAGACCTTTCATTGAGTGTGTTGAGTTGATTAACTCAACTCAAAGTGTAGTAACAACTACAAGTGATATGAATGTTCCCGAGCTAAATTTCAAGTGTCCCAGAAAAGGGTATGAATACTTGTGCAATGTAATTATTTTGGCAGTTTCTATAGCAATGCTATAGATCTACCACAAAAATGTAAGTTCAAAGACTTCCATTGTGATGGTTGTGCACTTGTTTCTCTGGCGCATATGGTCTATATGGTAAATGATTCATAAAAGGCTGATATATGGAATATGAATATTTGTTGTCAAAAAACACATGCAAACTGTTTTAAAATTGATATGCAAATTTAGTGTACATTTGATATAAACCTTCACATCAGGTATTGATTTAATTATATTAATAATAATACTTATTATTATTATTATTATTATTACAGTGTTATTACTTTGTAATAATAAGCTAGGCTTTACAGAGTTGAAGGCATAAATCAATTTCTGAAAGCAGAAAGTTTTTTTATTATTATTCTGAAAAGCAAGTCAAATGATTGTGTGTTGTAACGTCATTATTTAAAAAATAATGAAGGTATTATGCCTTACAAAAAGCACAAAAAAAGTTTTAACAGTTAAAACTTTTGTCTTAATGATGAACAGCGAATCTGTTGGAATTCTTTCAAGTCCAGCATCATAATGTCATTGACTTTGATTCAGGAAGCGAGCTGCAGGGAGGCCACAGCATCTCCCCAGACGACGACGTGTTTGTCCACCTGGCAAAGACCTACTCCTACCGCCACAGAGAAATGCACAACGGAAACAGCTGTTACGATTCGCAGGACTTCACCCACGGCATCACTAACGGATATTACTGGTATCCTCTACCAGGTAAAAGTGTTGTAAGCATCAGTTTAATAATTGTTCATGACAGTGTGCCTGCAAACATAGCTAATATTTTGATGTAGTAATTGTAACGAATACATTTTTTGTAACATGATTGTAAAGTAGGAAAAATGTAATTAACTTAATGAGACATTCAGATTATTTGTTGCTGCGTTAGTACCAATTAATAGTTACTAGTTTGATGTGTCGTTCTCTTAGGTGGAATGCAAGACTATAACTATGTGTGGGCACAGTGTTTAGAGCTCACACTGGAAATCTCTTGCTGCAAGTTTCCTCCAGAGGCGCAGCTTCCCGGCCTATGGGAGGCCAACAAACCCGCACTACTGGCTTACATACAGCAAGTACACCTAGGTAGGTACAAAGAGCAACGGTAAATGTGATTGTATCAGCATTAATAATAAGTCCTATTTATTATTGGAAGTTACTTGGGGTCCATGGAGAGGGTAGGTGGTTTCAGGTTTACGTGTAAAATGTGCCACCCACACTTAAATGGCCACTGAATTGGTTTTCTTTTTTTTTCTTCTATGGTACTAAAAAATATCATGCTTAATACGGCAATAAATTGAAATCATGAAATAAATAGAAATGTAAAAAAAACAAAAACAAAAAAAGACCCCTCTAAGAATATTTTTTTTAAATATTTTAATATTTGTGGATCAACTAAAATAACCAAAAAGCATGAGCTTGAACAATTTAAATTATGCTTTTTTTACAAAGTCTTGATTTTGTTTTGGGGGTGTACTAGAAAATGCTCTCATGCTTGGTGTTTCGAAAAAAGCATTATTTTTCACATAATTTACATTATTACAATACCTTTCTCCCCAGCCTGGCACGAACGGCTCGATTAGTTCCGGGTTTGATGAAAAACTAAATGTGTTGTGATTGGTTAGCTGTCCCAGTGCGTTGTGATTGGCGAACAGCTTGGACGGTGCAAACAGCTTGGACGGTGTTTCAGTACTGCCACGCCCCTTGCCAAAGCAGCAAGTTCCGTCTTGCCATATCAATTTGAGCCGGATTCAGACCCCGAGAATATTGAACAAGAGGATCGCGCAGAACCAATGCACACACGGATATTGCAAGACAATATTAGCGAGTGGTAATGTTGTTGTTGTTTTTTTTGGGCTAAATCACATTTTAGATACGATGTCAACAACCGCTTAAAAACAAGTGCAACGGTAAAAACAAGTGCATTTACTATGTACAGATAAGTGCAACGGTAATATGTATTATGTTTATTGTTCTTTAATTCTAACATTATAACATGAATTGCAGTGAAGCTGTTTGTTGAATTTATTCATACCAAAGTCTCATAATTGAAGTGTAAATTCTACAGATTACAGACAGTATTGTACTGTCAGCAATTTATGGAAAAAAACAGTGCGTCTTCGACATGGCGAAAACTTGACGTTACATCAGCTGCTCTTCTTCGTTTTCTCTGATGCACTAACTATGCAGCAAGCACTTCTTCATCGTCGTCTTGTCTGATGCACTCAACCAAGCGTTCTAACCACGACCTCG
>NW_015649568.1:1129175-1135754 GCF_001515625.1 Sinocyclocheilus rhinocerous | reverse complement strand
GTACCCCGGAAAACAACACTGTAGTCCAAACGAGCCGTTCGTTGTAGTTCTTGAAAAGGGATTTTTTAAAAACGAAATCTTTGAGATTTGTAGATCTTTTTTATGCCCAAACATACACACTACACTCTGACTAAAATTCAAAAAGTGAAAAAGCATAATAGGGCCCCTTCAATAAATTTTTTAACAATTAATTATTTTCCAGCACTGCCTTAACCCTCTTGGGCATGCAGTTCACCGGAGCTTCACAGGTTGCCACTGGAGTACTCTTCCACTCCTCCACGACGACATCACGGTGCTGGTGGATGTTAGAGACCTTGAGATGCTCAGTAGGGTTTAGGGCACTCCCTACTTTACATTGTAGCAAAGTGTCATTTCTTCAGTGTTGTCACATGAAAAGATGTAATAAAATATTTACAAAAATGTGAGGGGTGTACTCACTTCTGTGAGATACTGTATATATACACTTTTTTTTTTCCTGGATCTCTAATTGAATATTTGAATATATACTATTTACAAAAATGTGAGGGGTGTACTCACTTCTGTGAGATACTGTATATATACTTTTTTTTTTCCTGGATCTCTAATTGAATATTTGAATATATACTGAAATGAAGGCATAAAACATTACATTAACTCAATCAAATGAAAATGTAACTTGTTTCTGTGTTTTTATGAAATGCTAATAGTTGTATAAAATTAAATGGTATAATTCTGATGAAATGAACTGTCAGAGCAGCTTTGGAAATGACGTTCATGGGTAGCATCTCATATAGCGAGACGGCAGGTGCTAAAAACACAACTAGCATCAGGCGCGCTCGAGTATGTGCGGCAGACAACCATGGTGCTCATTCACATTTAGCTATGCAGATTATACATTAAAATAGCAGTGGTTTTGTTTTTTTAAATGTTGACATTCACTAGTCTATATCTTGATTTGATTAACCAAGTGTTTGTATGCATGTATATTACCGTTGCACTTATCTGTACAAACATTATCCAAAATCTGTGACATAAATCATAATTAGGGCGGGTGGATTATTGTGGCACAATAAGCATATCCGGTTACAAACACCGTACCATCCCTGACCTTTAGCAACAGGATAGTCTCACAGCTGAATCAAAGGGACAAAGGCGCTGTCCACACCCAGCATTGACAACTGTCACTGTAATCCATCCACAAGCAAACAGCAGGATTTTAAGCCAACATGTTACCACACCTTTCAAACAACGGGGCAAAAGAGACTTAACTAACTAGAGCAGCTAGCGTCCTGTATTACCTCACAGAGACCACTAAATTGTTTACAGTCAAGTTGCGTTTGACCTTGTAAGATGGGCCGTGCGCCTTTAAAAGTCACTGACATATGACAGCGATTTGCCGGCGTAGCAATGCCTTAATAGATAGCGGTCATGCAAAACATTGTAGAAAAGCAAGACAACATATTTTCCATTTGAATATAGTGTTGGAAAAAACAAACAAAACAACTGTGGCGTTTATATGTTCCTTGTGATTGCTTGCATGTTCTGATATTAGGTGGCTGCTTAGTGAAAAGAGGCCACCCCAAATATGAGGAAAAGTACCCTTCTTATGAAAAAGTCAAGTCAAAGATTGATTGATTTTGCACAGGGGTGAAAGGAGTAGTGACGGACTCATACGGGAAGCCTGTCCGAAACGCCATAGTGGAGGTAGCGGGGAGAAGAAACCTTTGTCCCTTCAGGACTGATCGTAATGGGGAATACTACAGACTGCTGCTGCCCGGCAACTACACCATCACAGTAAGCTCAGTACCTCTCGTGAGGAACTCACTTAGCGTTCTTCCACAATAGTATTACAAAATTACTATATATTTAGGAAAAGAGCGATAAGAAATGGTGTTTGTGTTGGTGGTCTTCTCCGAGTCAGTCACAAGTCAACTCACTCGGACAGTTACAAAGCAGCTTAAGAATGCAGAGCTTTTGGGTTTGAATCCACCAGAGATTTAGTCAGCAAATAAAGATGGACAGTGGGCATCACATACGTACAATTTTAGAAGTAATTTTATTCTAAACCTAACAGTTACACTTGACATTTTCTTGCATTTAGCTCCAACACTAATCAAGGCCTTCCCTAGCCACAGGTGAGTTCGATCAGGGTTGTAGCTAAACTGTAAGAAAGTGCATTACAAGGGCCAATGTTGCCTTTCTTTATTCTACATACTTACCTCAGCATGATCATAACTGTGCATTCACAACTTTAACAAGTTAGTCTTTACAAGTAGCACATACACTACTCAGGGACACATATACAATGGAAACCCTGCAAACATTACACACACATTTAAAAAAAAATCAGCCTCTGTCTCACAGAGGAAACACTCACTGTATGGCAAATGACATTAACACAGAGGTACAAATTCACTTACAGCCATTACACAACATTAATAAATATAACAGATGGGGACACTGCCTGCAGCCAATCATGTAGACCTGTCACTACACTACTCAGGGACACATATACAATGGAAACCCTGCAAACATTACACATTTTAAAAAAAATCAGCCTCTGTCTCACAGAGGAAACACTCACTGTATGGCAGATGACATTAACACAGAGGTACAAATTCACTTACAGCCATTACACAACATTAATAAATATAACAGATGGGGACACTGCCTGCAGGCAATCATGTAGACCTGTCACTGGTCTTCTGTCTCCAGCTGTTCACAAAAATTTTATTAGTCCTGCCAATAAAGACAAATGAAATGTGTAGATATTTAACTTAAACAGTTATGATTTATTTTGCTATAGAATAACAGCTTCATTTACATCTATGCTGCTCCATGTCTCCAGGTGACATACCCAGGACACAAGACCCTCACTCAGACCGTTCAAGTGCAGCATGGTCCAGACACATTCTCTGCCCTCACACACAACTTCTTCCTTCAAAAGAGTGACTATAGCTCAAAAGCAACACAACTACCCCAGTCCTGCACCACCCCAAATCTGGGAATCCCAGAGAGCGACAGTGCCACCCTACTGCCCAGTGTGTTCACTACACTTACCTTATTACTCCTCCAAAGACTGCTGCTGCTCTGAGGGAGAAAAGACTTTTAAACATCAAGGACATGCTCATTTTATTTTCCTGCACAATTTATCTTTTAACCTTTTGTACAAAATCATGACAAAATATCAACAATTGTCAAGTTTCCACATTTGGAGCATTTCAAGAATATCCACAACCCACCATAGTCGTGATGACAGTTTTTAGAGCGGTTACCAATTCTTTGACCAAAAACCTCAACTGCATTACATTGCGTTTCAAACTCCCTGTGTTTCACTTAGTTTTATAATATGCCTACATACCTATTTTCAATTGTGGAAGATACTATTATTGTGATGAAGGCTATAAAAGTTGAAGGTGGTGTGCATGTGAACAATTATGTAACTGTTACTAGTCTTGACGTGTTTGCTTTTTATCATTTAAAGATTTGTAGATACTGTGTCAAGCTAATTACCTTAACCTCATTTGTACATTGACAGTGTCTCTTTGCAGCTGTGTAACGTGAAAATGAAGCCAAATGAAACCCAGTGCTCTTTCTACCTCACTCAGGCTCACGTTAAAGACTGACAGTGCCTTCAATACACATGTCAAACACAGGATCTGCTGTCTCCTTTCATTTTCTATGTAAAGCCAATATTACCACATTACATGCTAATCTCACAACTTCATTACACACACACAGCATTCAGAAAGTTTGAAAAAAAATGTTTAAGGTTTTTAAAATGGAACCTGCTTTCAGGATGACACCTGACTATAGCTCAAAAGCAACACAGCTACCCCCAGTCCTGCACCACCCCAAATCTGGGAATCCCAGAGAGGAACAGTGCCACCCTGCTGCTCTGCAGGAAAAAAATTTTTTTACTTCTAATGAACACATGCAAATACAAATGTGTAATGCTGAACTCAGAGACGATGCATTCAGCTTTTTAGTATGACCTTCAGTGACAACTCATTTCTAGTCTTGACGTGTTTGCTTTTTATCATTTAAAGATTTGTAGATACTGTGTCAAGCTAATTACCTTAACCTCATTTGTACATTGACAGTGTCTCTTTGCAGCTGTGTAACGTGAAAATGAAGCCAAATGAAACCCAGTGCTCTTTCTACCTCACTCAGGCTCACGTTAAAGACTGACAGTGCCTTCAATACACATGTCAAACACAGGATCTGCTGTCTCCTTTCATTTTCTATGTAAAGCCAATATTACCACATTACATGCTAATCTCACAACTTCATTACACACACACAGCATTCAGAAAGTTTGAAAAAAATGTTTAAGGTTTTTAAAATGGAACCTGCTTTCAGGATGACACCTGACTATAGCTCAAAAGCAACACAGCTACCCCCAGTCCTGCACCACCCCAAATCTGGGAATCCCAGAGAGGAACAGTGCCACCCTGCTGCCCAATAAATCAGCTGCTCTGCAGGAAAAAAAATTTTTTACTTCTAATGAACACATGCAAATACAAATGTGTAATGCTGAACTCAGAGACGATGCATTCAGCTTTTTAGTATGACCTTCAGTGACAACTCATTTACTTAGGACAAACATTTGCCATGTGAATTATGTTGATATGTACACATTCAAATACACACTACAATACTTGTGCTGAAAACTCTCTTTCCAAGGTGACCAAATTAAACCTGACAAATACTTTTTTTATCTGTAGTTAATGCATTAACAAATACAGTTCTTAGTATAAGATAAACCGTACACCACAGAAGCTTACGAAAGTATCTTTACTCCTCTAACACAAAACGCATTCAAACAGCAACATACCACTGGGAGACATACGGGGGGGCCTTAAATACCATTGCACCTTAAAAGCTCATACTTTGTCCCCCAATAACAATAAAGTGCCAAAAGAAATGTGCACTAAATTAACTGTTGCTAAACACGGCAAGACATCAACCCAGCTAGATTATACAATTATAAAATGCATGTTATTTTCAACTATTTGTGCTTATGTCACAACTTTAACCCATCTGGCCGTTATTCATAAACGCTCAAAGCCTTTGTTAATTACATCAGTACCAAGTGGCACACTTTCCGGAGACAAATATTGTCTACGCATCACAGAAAGGATCTCGGGCAGATTTTGAGACACCCCTCCCCAGTGCCAGATCCAAGGTTTAAAGGCACCCTCCAAATTATTATTACTTAAGCTGCCATTCACAACTTTTTATTCTAACCCTGAATTTACTGCATAATTCAAATGATTGTGCTACTGCACACACATTCTTGTTTGGGTTTACCTCATTCGTTCTGACCCGGAGCTCTGTAATTTTCAACATGTCATCCTCTGAATTAAGGTCTTCTATCTGTGTATTCATAAAAAGACACAACAAACAACAGTGAGGAATAACTACACTCTAGTATCGTTTCAGTCCTCAAATCAGTGCTTTTCAATGTACCATCCAAGTGAATGATCCATTTAGTCATGAACAGTGGTCACAATGTGCTGGCGTAAATTTTTTTCATGTTTTTAGAAAGAGACCCCCACCTGCAACACTGCATTAAAACAACAGTTAATACAGAATAACTTCCATTTTACTATTTAAAGTTGCATTGTTTGGAACCCAAAGCCAAAAACTGTGCAACTGTCCCAACAGAATATTTAATTTACATATTTCAATAATATATTACAATTATTTAAAACTACTGCTACAAATACCCATGTTCACAGAGTAAAAGCCTTTCAAAACTATCCTGCGCAGCTTTTAAAATTGCAGCACCCACAGCACAGTGTGTTTACCAGACATTATCCATGTTACTTTTTAGGGTGACACCGCCGTGATATTCAGCAGATCAGCGGTTTAATACAAACAGACACATACATACGCTAATGTGGCGCTCCTTTTGTATACCGCTTTTCTTGCACCGCTGGGGGGTAAGACTATGTATTTCACACCTACAATGTGGAAAAAAAACATTAGTAATTGTGTAATATGAATAAACAGATAAAAAATAAATAAATAAATGTGGCTCTTAGTTGGGCAATATAAAAATAAAATTTATTCTAATAGAAATACGATACATTGATGTGTAAAGACACGAAACGATCGGTCTGTGCAAGAAACTGAACAGTATTTATATTGTTTTTTTTACCTCTGATTTACTGCAATGTCCAAACTGTCCTGAGCGCGTCTGCATCTTCTTCTGCCGGCGCGTGGCGCGTCTTGCTTTACGGCAGATCGCAGATTTATAAGTGCATTACCACCACCTATCTCTCAAATGGACCATTGACACTCCTAATTGAGACTGTAGATAGAGTGTCAATGGTCCATTTGAGAGATAGGTGGAGGTAATGCACTTATAAGTCTGCGATCCGCTGTAAAGCAAGACGAAGACGCGGCACGCGCCGGCTGAAGAAGACACGAACGCGCTCAGGACAGTTCGGACATTGCAGTAAATCACAGGTAAAAAACTATATATAAATACTGTTCAGTTTCTTGCACAGACCGATCGTTTCGTGTCTTTACACAACAATGTATCGTCATGAGCCGCAGGGTTTAATTCTAGAACCGCCACGGGGTAAATTT
>NW_015649568.1:1119492-1128493 GCF_001515625.1 Sinocyclocheilus rhinocerous | reverse complement strand
ACTAAACAATTAAAAAAAGACTTGAGTGCTAAAATAAATATTGATAGGCATTTAGAGTTCTGCAAAAAAAAATTTGGCAGTATGTCTGGTGCAGAAAAAAAAAAAAAATCAGCTACAGAACATCCAACTGAAATGTCATGCAGCTGTCAGCATGCTCTTAAGCGTGCATTTTGTAAATAAGCCACATGCATTTAGGCTAGAGAAACGTAGTTGGTACATGATTTCATATACACAATTCTTAACTGCAAACAGATTTTGTGAATTAACAGATTTTTGAATTAACACAATAAAATTCAACCAATGGTGAAGACAAATCACTTTCATTGTTAGCAAAATGGTTTCATTTTGTTGCAGACAAAAAAGGCAAACCAGCATTCTGTATACAGTTTTATGCAAAAGTTTAGGCACCCCTTTTAAAAGACAGATATGTGTCTACAGATATAAACAAGTTCAATTTAAGACTTTTTAATACTACCTTGTGAAATTTAAGACCAAACCTGTGATGGAAATATACATTGTATTACATATGTAATATTTAATGCGTTTAATGTAAAAAGAAAACAAAATATCGCTGACAAAAATGCTATTTATTACGATATATAGTGAACTTTTCATATCAGCAAACAATATCCCATACAAAATATCCTCACAAAAGCACTACATCACCGAGATTTTTGGTGGTGTAAAATTTATTCAGAAGCAATATTTTCATCAGTGTTCTATCAGCTTTTACACACTTAAATCTGCATGTTTTTTAATATAGAATGTTATTTACCTTCATAAAGGCCAATATTTTTTTAACCTTATTAATGCTGTATGCATCATCTTTCATGTCAAATTCTTACAATTGATCAAGAAATTCAATATATACACTAAAGGGATGTTACCAATCAAATTAAATTTACACTGCAAAATTACAACTGCAATAAATATTAGCTAGGAGGCTGGTGAGACTAATGTTTTAAATAAAGTTTTGAATACACATAAGAAATGTTGGGGAAAAATGCATTCTTTTAAACATGAGACTAAACCGGCAGTAGGTGGCGGTAAGTCACCTGAATTTACTGCATAATTCAAATGATTGTGCTACTGCTACAGCACACACATTCTTGTTTGGGTTTACCTCATTCGTTCAGACCTGGAGCTCTGTAATTTTCAACATGTCACCCTCTGAATTCCGCCCACCTCTTACCTCAAATGATTTAATAAGTATTCATTCAACTGATTCGTTCAAAACCTTAAATCATTCAGTAACAAAGTTGCTTGGAGAATGTGCAATACTTCTGTTCTGGTCTTTGGTTGGAACTCTTTTCGTTGGTGAAATAGAACAAAACAGTCAATATTGTGTCTAAAATCTAAGTAACTTGTTTTGTTAAACTAAAATCAATGTAACATTTGCAATCGGGAAAATATTCGGGAAAATAGCTCCTTTGTCATGGTATGTTACTTAACTACATCATGTTATAAATAAACTAAACGTTTAGAATTTTGATCTCAGTATGTTTGTTCTGTTAGTTTCTTTGTGTGTGCCGTGATTTGATTTCTACATGAAAGTCTTTCACAGAGACAGGCAGGGCGACACTGATACCAGAAATACACTACCCATTATCAATTGCTGTTTAAGCTGAATGTAATAAAATAAGAAGAATCATTCTCGTGTTTCGATGCGTCAAGTTATTTTTTGTCACTTTTTAAGTTTTAATCAAGCTAGTTGTCCCATCGGGCAAGTAAAATTCTCAAGCCATTTTTCAGTAAACTTGCATTAAACCATTTAAAGTAGCTAGGAGGCTGGTCAGCCTCCACAATTCTTTCTGATGACGCAGTAACTACAGCGGAGGAAAAAAATCTTCAGTCTGTCCAATTATTGTAATCACTCACTGGGTCCATCAGACAGGAGAAATATTTGAGGTAACGTGGCCAAAAATATTTAAGACCCACTGAATCTGAATTTAAGACATTTTAAGACCTTAATATCTCTTTTAGGAAAACTTTAAGACATTGGGGACACAGACCACCTTCAAAGAGCTCCAAGAACATCTTGCTACTACATCGTTCCACAGTCCAGCACACTTTGAAAAAGGAACAGCTCAATAGAAGGGTGATGCGGAAAAAGACTTTTCTGCGTACTGCCAACAAGTCGTTTGAGGTATGAGCAAAGGCTCATCTGGAAAAGCCAGAATTATTTTGGAATAATGGCCTGTGGACAGATGAAGCCAGTCAAACCTGACTGAACTGGAAAAATTTTGCAAGGAAGAATGGTCCAAAACACCTGCAGCCAGGATTCAGGGACTTAGTGACTCTAGTGCTATTATTTCAGCAAAAGATGGAATATTGATGTTTCATTATTGAATATTGATGTTTCACCCCATTTCATTGGGGTGGCCAAATTTTTGCACCTGTCTGTTTTTGTTATGATTCACATTGCATTGTATCTGTTGATCCAATAAATGTTATTTAAAAACTGAAATGTTGCTGTTTCCATAAGGTATAAATTATATCCAAATGAATTTGCTGCTTCAAAAGCCCAGCAGATTATAAATTGAAATGATAATTATCAGGGGTGCCCAAACTTTTGCATAAAACTGTAGATTTCGAAACACTGCAGTGCAAAAAAAAAAAAAAAAAAAACCTTACTCCTCAAATCTTTTTTGAATGACCTTTGTCCATAAAATGCTGTATTACCGACTGCCCATCTAAGACATGCATCCTACAGAGCAGTGGTTGTGCTCCACCTCTCATCTGTACTCTTTATTTTAAGATAAAAATTATTTCTACTCAAATCATGTCCATGAATTCAATAATTTAATAATTCACTTAACCTCACCATTGTTCAGAGTCTGTGCCAAGTCTGCTTCCTTTCAGTACAGAACAGGAACTGCACTGATGCCCAGCTGTCCATAGCGTGATGTGCGGTACGCTACTGCAACACTGTGGTTGCACGGTGAGCTCATAGCAACACGGGGAAAGCTGCTGCGGGACGGTATTGCAGGGTGTGAAGCCCTTCAGCACAGGCACAGCGATCTGTGAAGATACAACAAAAAGTTAAAACCAAAAGTTTTTACAAGCCTTTTTAGTGACAAGTTTCACTATGCTCCTAATGATATACTGTAGGAACCCTCAAAAACCTTTGTATATAATGAGCTTTTTTTTATCCTAAAAGTGTGTGTACAGTACAGGCAAAAAAGGCCTAAAAGGCAAAAAAGCGGACCAAGAACAAAACTGAATTGAGCACACTTGATTCACTCAAAATGCAATTCCAAAGGAACATTTACATTTAACATCAGACTCCGATCACATTCAGATCACAACCTGACAAGTTTGCCCAGTGTCTGTCTGTATGATTAGTCTGTCAGAGGTCTTCAACTCTGGATCTCTTCTTGAGATACACTTTCCTGCAGAGTTTAGCTCCAACTAGGGATTTCACAATTGTCATTGAACCGTTTGGTACGACACCGACTGTTGTGTGCCAGTGAGTGTACGTGCTGAGATGAGCAAACGCCTCCCCGCTTATAATGTACATTTGAAAAAGCAACACATGCCGAACATCTTCCCTTGTAATGAGAAGGGTTCTAAACCTGTCGTCCAACAAAAGAGAACATTATACAATGTTTTTACTCCACAACATCAGTCAAGTGTTTAAAATAACTTTCTTTTGTGATCTGATGTGGCTTCTTATCACAGAATGAGGCAGAATATATTCTATACCGTAATAAAGGCTGTGTAGATTAGCAATGGATTATAAATACACTTAATACACGAGATGACTTGAACACAGATAAACTATACATTGTTGCAGTCGAGTGTTTATTGCCTTCGTTTCATTCAAAAAGTTTCTACCTTTTTATTCAGTGACAGCCATAGATATGTATACATAGATGCCTCACGAGTGACTGTTTCTATGTTTCAACAATTATAAGTTGTCCGCCATATTGGAAGGGTCAACTTGACGTAGGGCTGCACGATTAATCGAAATTAAATCGCAAAGGCGAAATCGCGATTAGGCAGAAGCTGCGATTGTCATGTGTATCTTTTAGTGAAGCACGGTTCTGTGATCAGCAGTAAATCTCCATCTGAAGGCCAGAGGGTGCTCTCGCGCTGAAACTCCAAATACGCCTCATAGAAGAAACCCAAGAAATGCCTATAGCGGTTGCTGAATGAACAAGATTTAACTGCTTTCATTAATTCAACGTGACTAAAACACATGACTACGACAATATATGGTTTATCCGAGTTCGTCTTATTATAATTTGTATTATAATTAGGGCTGGGTATCGATTCAGATGTCCCGATTCAATTCGATTTCGATTCGCAAGCTCTCGATTCGATTCTCGATTTTTTTTATTAGTAGTTTTAATACAACGCGCGATTAAATCGTCTGCGATTATGAACGCGATTTTGCATAGCTTGTCAGTGAACTATGGCTCTGTGTAGTAAACGCTACTCCATCTGAAAGCACGTGCTGGAGATTTACTACTAATCACAGCCTTTACTGACAAGTAGGGATGCAGCGATTAACTGGTTTCGCTATTAACCGCGCTTTAAAACGTCACGGTTAATTAATCGTAAAGGTTCCGCTAAACCGAGTGTTTGTGTTACACGGAACGGAACTGTTGCAGCTTGCGCAAAATGAAAAAAAAGTTACACTAGCGGTGCACCAGCTTAAAATGACGTGCTTATCAGAGGCACGGAGGCTACTACATGCATTAGATGAACTGTGACAGAGGGACCAAACAGCGAAGCTTTATTTCCACCAGAGAAATGCTTGTCGATAGTGTGGGACCATTTTGGGTACACCAAGAATGACCAGGGTGTCATTTAAATATTGCTGTAAAAAACTGCTGCTAAAGAGCGAATACATAAGGGATAAGGTACTAGCTGTACATTGAACGATTTATTATTCCTCAGACAATAATCGTACCAACAAAATCTATAATCGTTGCATCCCTACTGACAAGATGCGCATGACAATCGCATTCGATTAATCGTGCAGCCCTAACTTGACGTCATTCTCCATAATGATCAATGAGTATTCAAAGATGCCACAATCCTTACATATCTATGGTTCCGCCCCTCTCTAGCATTTTCACCTGTGAAAGGTTATCCAGTTTCTTCGGGAACTTAAATCCCAGCGGTTTTTACAACCATCAGCTGTGCAGGATTGTGGCCTCTTCAAATATTCATTGATTATTATGGTGAATGACGTTGACCGTTGCAAGATGGCGGAAGTGTCTACGTGCTTGGATCGGTCGAATGAGGCATCTACCTACACAAATCTATGGTGATAGCTGGATGCCTTTGTCCATATTAGGGATTTCCTGGAATGTCATGAGTTCTATTACTCCTGTGATGCATATGTGGAGATTCTGCGTGAGGGCGCCCTCTGGTTTCCAGTATGAATGAAACAGACCGTATGTGTTTATATACCAGTGTTTATATAACAGCTGTGCAATTAATCGAAATACATTTTCGATTTCAGACTCCAACAATTGTGACAATCCAATAATCGAGATAAGCGAGAGTGCCCCATTCCGCCCCCTTTCCAGCGGTGCGCTTTCACTCCGTCAATAAAAGCCTAAACTTCAACGTGCACATCAGTAAAAATAATGTGACTTTTGCAAAATGGGATGTGCTTGATTCATTAAAGTTTATTTAAGTTTATAAAACATTTATTTGTGCTATTAAAAGCGCGAAAGAGAACTTGAGCTGTTTCTCAAGAGTTTTCTGTGCATGCGCTCCAACACGGAACAGAACACAAACTTTTAGCTTAAGTTGCGTGCCTAAACAGTCAAATACACGTAAAACTGTCAAAACGCTATGCTTGGTAATTATCATTAACAGAAACCCTCGTTGATTATGTCATAAGTAAACGTAAACATTTGAAAATGAAATTACGTGTGTAACACTATAAACAGTCCGTGCAGCTCAAGTTGTCACTTGAACGAAATTATGTCAGGTGTTTTTGATTAAGGAGACATGCTTAATCAGGGGTGTTTGATTAAGGAGACATGCAAAACGTGCAGTGTTGGGGTGCCTCCCTACAATTCCTGCTGCCAAATGTGTGCTTAATATTAATCAAACAACAAAAGACAGAAAATCACTCACTGCTCTTGACTGAAAGACTTTTGTAGCTTTGATAAGAAACAACGGAAGTTTAAGACTATGCTGTTTTATTTTATATTTGATTATTCAATTTCTGTACTAGGCTAAAGCTGAATACTTTAGACTCGCATTAAAAAAAAACGTATTTTCCCTTTGCTTTTTGTATTATTATTATTATTGAGTAATTGAGGACTTTTTTTTTTTTTACTTATGTGAGTTACCCTATTCTGCTTTGCCATTTAGAATTGTGAAATTTCACTAGTATCTAAAATGTAGATGTTATAGCAACATTATTTACAGAAAACATATTTGAAATATAATCGCTATCTTTAAATAAATCACTCATATAAAGTTTTGGTCATGTGGTCCACTCAGTACACTCATACAGTGAGTATGATAGCCTAATTGTGATTACAATATTGACCAAAATAATTGTAATTATGATTTTTCCATAATCGAGCAGCCCTAGTTTATAGTACTCAATAATGGCCAATTTCGGGTAAAAATAGTAAAAATAATACTTCACTCAAAAGAAATTTGAAATAGAGGTATGATAGTCCAAGTTTTTCTCCAGTGTATAGTATTTTTTATTTATTCGTTTATTTAAAAAAAAAAAATAAAAATCACATTTTAAACAGCAAAAAAAAAACAAAAAAACTTTTGTGCCAAGTCATCAGAACCGAAAACCGTGGTTAAAAAAACCAAAGTATGCATTGAACCGTTGGCAAACTGTATTGTTGCATCCCTTCTCCCTATAGTTTAGAGCAGTGGTTCCCAACCCTGGTCCTGGAGGCACCCCAACACTGCACATGTTGCATGTCTCCTTTCTCTGACACTCCAATTTCAGGTCTTGGAGTCTCTACTAATGAGCTGATGACCGGTCTTGCAGTCTCCACTAATGAGCTAATGAGTTGAATCAGGTGTGATAGATGAGGGAGACATACAAAATGTGCAGGGCTGGGGGTACTCCAGGACAGGTTTGAGAACCATTAGAGCATGGGTCACCGAACTTGATCCTGGAGGGCCAGTGTCCTGCAGAGTTTAGCTCCAACTTGCCTCAACACACCTGCCTGGAAGTTTCAAGTATACCTAATATGAGCTTGATTAGCTGGTTCAGGTGTGTTTAATTAGGGTTGGAGCTAAACTCTGCAGGACACCAGCCCTCCAGGACCGCTGCATTAGAGCATAAGCTGAGGTTGATTTTTAGCCCAAAGCAAATTAATTAATTGAATTTAAAGAAAAAGCAATTTGTTCAGTAAACCTCTGTTTAATAATAAAAAAGCAATTTTATGCTTGCCTAGTTTTTTCCCCCTGCTGTACCAAAACCATACTGAACCGTGACATCAAACCGTACGTACTGAACCATCACGTTTGTGTACACTACACCCCTAGATTCAAACCTAATCAAACACACCTGAACAACCTAATCAAGGTCTTCAGGATGTTGCAGGTAGGTTTAATCCAGGTTGGAGCTAACCTCTGCAGGAAAGTGGATCTCATGGTCCAGAGTTGAGCCTGGTCCATGTTTGCGTCATCACTGATTTGATTGATATTTGTACAAAATATTAACAGAACATGATTTCTGCTATTTAAAACACATTTTAATAACATAGCATTTCACAGGACCAGTGTTGAAAAGCAGCATCATTAATGCAGCAAGTCAAAGAACGCTCAATAGTGCGGTCAAAAACAGTGTAGAATTCTATCTATTCTAAATTAGGAGTGCTTTTTAATGCAAAAACCATAACAAGTTGACTTCAAGGCACATAAAACCACAACACAACTAATATTAAAGCAGTTCATGACCACTTTGCAAGAACTACAGAAACGAAAAAGCTTCATAAAACCTGCCTGGAAATTAGTAATTGTGAAGACCCGATTAGGCTAGCTGATATAGGTGTTATTTTGGGGTTGGGGCTGAACTCTGGGCAGTGGCCCCATAGGAGCAGGATTGGACACCCCTGTTTTAGACAATCAATCATCGTTAAAGACGGCGGTAAAGTTAGTTTGACGTTTGACATTCATTAGACATTCGGTTTTTTTGCCAATTAAACTCTTTGCAGCTTTTATGTTTTGAGCCCAAACTAACTCAGATAGACATAAATATATGCCCTTTATGTTGCACAAGGCTTAATTTCTAGGAATTAAAAATAAATAAATTAACCATTTAAATTAATTAAACAATTTAACTACGTGACATTATAATATAAAACCAGTACTAAAATGTTCGGGAAAACATACCTGTTATCGCACAAAGCTCCGTTTTTGGAATTACAATTTTATGTTTTTTATAATAATTTTACAACTTTTAATGTATGCAATAATATAAATCCATTAAACGACAACACCATTTGATCTAAAGGTATCAAACAAACTGTAAAATATTCAGAATAGTATTCCCTATAATGCACAAGTCTTGGTTTTCCAGATTATGCCTTTACTGTTTTTATATACAGTACTGAATCCATATTTGTCATGTTTTATATACTGTACCCACTTAAATTAATTAAACTCTGACACAGTTTGAGATAAAGGTATCAAAACAACTATAAAAATATCTAAATATTATTCAATTTAATGCAAAAGGCTTGTTTTTTTCAGATTATGCCTTTATTGTTTTTATATACACAGTACTGAATCCATATTTGTCATGTTTATTATTCTGTATCCACTTAAATTAATTAAACTCTGACACAGTTTGAGATAAAGGTATCAAAACAACTAGAAAAATATCTAAATATTATTCAATTTAATGCACAAGGCTTGTTTTTTCAGATTATGCCTTTATTGTTTTTATATACAGTACTGAAACCATATTTTTTTCATATGTTTTATATACTGTACCAACTTAATTTAAAACTGAAAAAACAAGCCTTGTGCATTACATTGAATAATATTTAGA
>NW_015649568.1:1111366-1116643 GCF_001515625.1 Sinocyclocheilus rhinocerous | reverse complement strand
GTAAAGTTAGTTTGACGTTTGACATTCATTAGACATTCATTTTTTTTGCCAATTAAACTCTTTGCAGCTTTTATGTTTTGAGCCCAAACTAACTCAGATAGACATAAATATATGCTCTTTATGTTGCACAAGGCTTAATTTCTAGGAATTAAAAATAAATAAATTAACCATTTAAATTAATTAAACAATTTAACTACGTGACATTATAATATAAAACCAATACTAAAAAACATACCTGTTATCGCACAAAGCTCTGTTTTTGGAATGAATTAATTTAAATGGTTAATTTTTTTTTTTTTATTCCTAGAAATTAAGCCTTGTGCAACATAAAGGGCATATATTTATGTCTATCTGAGTTAGTTTGGGCTCAAAACATAAAAGCTGCAAAGAGTTTAATTGGCAAAAAACCCGAATGTCAAACGTCAAACTAACTTTACCGCCGTTCCATAAAGCCATATACACACAAAATCTTCCAACAAACACAATGAACTGGTGACTGGATAGCTTTGAAACAAGCATCTCAACAGACTATGTCCTGGTTTCACAAACAGGGCTTAGGTTAAACTAAGATAAGGACATTTTATCTTTTCGTACCTTAGTAAAAAAAAAAACACACATTAGTATCTTGAGACAAATCAATAACACTGACATTTTAAAATGTCAGTAAGTTTCTTTGTTAAAACAGCCCAGACATGTATTTTAGTCTGAGACTATAGGCTTAAGCCTATGAAACCGGGGGTATAGTATTTAATTAAATCACAGGCTTTTGCGAATTGATAAAAATCCTATTTCAGTTCGTTTCTCACGTACGTGAGAAAGCAAAGCAAATGCGCAAAACAAAAACGTTAGAGATCCTTTACGTTATTATAGTGTTAAAAAATAAAATAAAAACACAATACGCTATGAAACTGTGGCGGATAGTCAGTCATTTTGCAAACCTCAGGACGCTGCATATCCAAGCGTAAACCAGGCTTCAGGCGTCACCTTTCAATTAGCCTACCTCACCACTCTTTTATGTTAAACTGAATACACAATAACCCAATGGCAGAAATCGTTATCACACGAAGTATTGCAACAAGGAGAAAACAAAACTCACCTGCGTTCAGCAATCAGCAACGTTCTACTTATTATTAATTCACATTAAGTTAATCAACTCGGGCATATAGCCAACGAACACGCAGCGAAAAGGCGAACGGTACAATTCAGTTTGCAGCGACTCTCCAAGCTCGCATCAGCACCACGCCAAACGACCATGTGCGTTTTTCACGCACCGCAGCACTACGCACGCAAGCGGAAATTACGCGAGGCGTACCTTGTGGTTACGTAACCAAAAAGTTACGCTGAACGCACTTTAATTGACACGAATAAAGAAACACCCATAGACACGCTTCAAACCCACTAGACCAGAGCATGAGATACTTCCTCAAAGTAGTCAATGAAACTCGAAAGCAGGGTCAGAAATGAAATGAAATGAACCCATTGAACCAGGAACGTACACAGGCGTTCAGCAATCAGCAACGTTCTACTTATTATTAATTCACATTAAGTTAATCAACTCGGGCATATAGCCAACGAACACGCAGCGAAAAGGCGAACGGTACAATTCAGTTTGCAGCGACTCTCCAAGCTCGCATCAGCACCACGCCAAACGACCATGTGCGTTTTTCACGAACCGCAGCACTACGCACGCAAGCGGAAATTACGCGAGGCGTACCTTGTGGTTACGTAACCAAAAAGTTACGCTGAACGCACTTTAATTGACACGAATAAAGAAACACCCATAGACACGCTTCAAACCCACTAGACCAGAGCATGAGATACTTCCTCAAAGTAGTCAATGAAACTCGAAAGCAGGGTCAGAAATGAAATGAAATGAACCCATTGAACCAGGAACGTAAACAGACATTTTGAGGGGCAGGGGCTCAAGTGGAAAAAAGGGCACTTCTCCTATGTATTTCAATTTTTCTCTAAACAAAACGTTAAATATATTAGGGGCGTGTGATATTGACAAAAAAATATATCAATCATTTCTGGGAATGTATCAATAACGAGAATTAGACGATATTTTGCTGAGTGTGTTATTGTGCTGGTAGGACTGCCGTGGACAGCTAAAGTTTTTAATATTCTTCATATTCTGTGTGGTGATCAGTTCACTAAAAGTGTGCTAAAAGTGTGTTTTTCTAAAAGTGTGCATCATCTTTTCAGTCAAATTCTTAAATTGTATCAGTCAATTATAATAAT
This sequence comes from Sinocyclocheilus rhinocerous, assembly GCF_001515625.1. NCBI lineage: Eukaryota > Metazoa > Chordata > Actinopteri > Cypriniformes > Cyprinidae > Sinocyclocheilus > Sinocyclocheilus rhinocerous. The sequence continues at coordinate 1,114,402 of NW_015649568.1, read as the reverse complement.
AAGTCATTTGGGCTGTTACCAAGCAAATGAAATCAGTATTGACCAAATTAATCTTTGCAATGCAGAGAAAACACAGAAGCTGCATTAGGAGGAGCATTTAGATGCATTTACAATTATTTTTTATTTTGACATCTATGTCTATGTGTTTAACCCTTGTGTTGTGTTCAGAAATAGTAGCCTATATAAAAAGAAAAAAAATGTATTGGCACTTTAGTGGATGGAGGACATTCATCCAAATGTTGGGATCTTTTCAGATTCTTTTTTTTTTCTGTTCTAGTAAGTTGAATGAATGGGAAATCATCACCAAGACAAGAAATTCTACAAAATATATACAGGTTGCATTATCAAGGAATAACAATAATTTTTGTATCGAGCTCATGAAGGAATTGAGCATGCAGATGATATAGCCATGAAAGGCTTCCAAAGTCCGTCCCCGGTTGTCCTCTCACATCAAAATCCACAACGGTTCTGTTCTGTGCATATTTCTCTCCTGATTCAGATTAGATTATAAGTTAAAAACATCTTAACCATGGATTTGTTTCTTACAAACACACAGCTTTTCACTTCACAAGATGTTTGATGGACTGGAGTGATAGATTACTTGTGGATTGTAGTTATGTTTTTATTAGCTGTTTGGACTTTCATTCTGATGGCACCCACTGCATTTTGTTTTATTTTTCTTACAAAAGTTACACCAAGCATCTTTGGAATATCTACTATTTTTAGTTCAGATGATCAAGACAGCAAAGGCAATGTTTTTAAAAGAATGAGATCTAACAAACACTTTTATTCAAGTATTACTAATATATTTTAGCCGATTTTAACTGATCATGGCAGTTTGCAAACTCATCCTTTCTGAGGTATACTTTTACATTTTGTTAATTTCACTGATGATTGATAAAAATCAAAATATAAGCTTTGTGACTTAATCACATCCATTCTATGATCACTTGGCTATCAGGAGACGGGCAACAAGCTGTGATGTTGGGCAACCAAACAACAAAACAGAGTGGACTGCATAGTGATTCTGACTGAGAGAAAGATCTGATTCTGCGTTAACATTAAAATATGTAAACGATTACATTTTATATGTTGATTTGAGTTCAAATGTTATTGCTATCTAATTATGTATGAAAGAGTGTGAAGTGCTACAAGACATATGAAAGAGACTGGCCACCAGTGACAACAGTTTAGTAAATCAAGCATTCAAGAGAGTCATGTCAATAAATAAATAACTATTGTTCAGTCAAACTTTTATATAGAGAAGATTATGGTGGAATAGTTTAGTTCACTAAAACTCAACAAAACAGATGGCCGCTGTATTTTAACGGATAGTATTCTGTGCGTGAGAAATGGAAAGGCTGAAAAGTTTTAATATATTATTTTGTTCCAAATGAAGAACATTGATGGTGAAATGCCAGATCAGATACCACTACGGTCTGGTACGGATAAAATGCATACGAATGGCAGGATATCTAGTCAATTTGTTTTGGCAGGGAACATTGGCTGGTGGACGTCTGGCAATCGACTGCGCAGCAATCAGAAAGAAGAGCTGGACGCGAGAACACACACCTGTAATATTCAGAAAGCCCAGAGAGACGTCCATGTGCGGGGGACGGTTTGTTCACGGTTCACGGAGACAAAAGACTGAAAAGCTTGAAATGACTTTACTGCTACAAGCGCCGCTAACTGTCAGCCTGTGACTCTTTTGATATTTTCATGAACGATTATGCTAAATCATGTTGGTTTTAATTATAAAGCTACTTCCCATTTCTCTTGCATTCACTGTCGTGTTTGTAGCAGATGCTATTCTTATCGTAGCGACTTGCAAGAGCACAAAGTACATAACTAGCAACTAGCTGAAAAAACACAACACTCGCTATAAGCCAGACCTCCATTTCTCACCACACGCCTTTAGCTAACAAACACAGGTGTGAAACACTGGCTTTATATAATTTAATTACCTGTTCTGTGTAACAACAATGTGAATTATGAACACTGGTCATTCACTTTTGCAGAGCTGATTGCTGAAATTGAAACTCCGGACCTGACTGTACATTTGTGTGTTTGTTGCGTTGAACAGGAACTAGATGGTTGCGGTTCACTATTGACATGCCTCTCAGGTGCTGGACTCGTGTGGCGGGAGATAAGATGAGCTTCCAATCAGAGTGAAACAACTCAACATTCAAGTCAGGTGAACTCGGTCTGAATCCCTCAATGAGACTCGGCATACAGATATTAAACCTTTGCTAGCTAAGTGTAACGGAAGAGGCCTGACACAACAGGTTAATATATTTAAAACTGGTTTATTTGGTCACAGAGAGTACTGGGGTAGGGTCTGGAGGAGGTGATGGTGAATGAATAGTTCGAAGGATATGATGAGTGGGGGAATCCGAGTCTTTGGCTTTACAGGAGATGGTGTGTAGGCAGGAGGAGCACACACCTCAGCGATCCGTGAACAAGGAGGAACAGGAGACACTTGGAGACGAGGAGACACTAGGAGGAACACAGGAGGTAAGTAATGCAGGAAGTATTCAAATGGAAGTAGTAGCAAAGTCATTGAGTCCTCTACGTGTATACGAGACCGGACAGTGAGGGTGTCTGAGGTGTGTGCTTTTATGCAGGCTGGTTAATGAGGTGCTTGATTAGTGACAGGTGCTGGTGCTCAGAACTCAGGTGAGAGGGATCGTTGTGATTGGGTGGTGGTGGAGCCTGGCCGATCTGTTACACTAAGTTTATTAATTGTTCATTCAAATGAATAAGGCAGTTATTCATACCAGTCAACTCATGTTGTTTTAAAACTGTTCCATCTGTTCTATAAATACCATGAATAAGAGGTAGAATATTCCCCATGAATGTCCTTTATTTTTTTTTATACTTTATTATGTCTTTCAGTTCAAGCACATTTAATACAGTTATACAAATGAACATTTCCTTTAAAGACATCATATTTTTTACCAATTATTATTCCTAATTTTCCCTTCTACTTTCTCTTCCCTCACTTTTTTTTCTTTTGTGATAATACCCATCACCAAT
>NW_015649568.1:1059925-1111274 GCF_001515625.1 Sinocyclocheilus rhinocerous | reverse complement strand
TACGAGTACGAGTACAGGAGCTCAGTATCGGGCCCGATACCGATACCGATACCAGTATCGGTATAAAAAAAAAAAAAATTAGAACAATAACCAATACATACCTCTAAACACTTTTTCATATAAAAATGTAGAGAGGAAAAAAAAAACATCCACATATTCATATCAAACTCTTATACCTACTTCCTAAGTAATTCAAATAATATTATTTAAGACTAATTCATTATTGACATGCCACAGGCTGTGCACTGCAGACGCACACAGAGCTCAAAATAATGCTGACAAGTCGTCACAGTTGATTGAGCAGGAAACCTTGTTAAAGCCAAAACAGATGACGCAAAAGTCCAAAGCAGAATCAATCGATTCATTCATGGGATTTAAAATTTTTTTTTTATATATAAAGCATTTTACATGTATCAAGACACAAAAAACAGAGAAATCTGTAAAATTCTCCTTAAGATAAATAATTCAGATGGAATATATAGAGGAGCGTGCATGACAATGATATAAATTATTATAGATGGGAGATCTAATACATGAACATCTATGATCTTATGACCTGTGATACTGTCTGGAAAGCAAAAACATCCATGATAATTAATAATAAATAAAGAGGTTAACAGAAGCAAACAAGAAGGATCACAACAGGATTACTCACTCCTAAAAATAAAGGTTCTTGATGGGTGTCTTTGGTTCCATGAAGAGCCTTTAACATGCATGGAACCTTTCCATTGGACAAAAGGTTCTTTATAGTGGAAAAAAGTTATTTAGATGTTCACACTAAGAAAAAAAAACTCTTTCAAAGAACTGAAGGGTTCTTTGCAAAACCCCCCTTTTCACTTATTAAAAATTATTTTTTTGAGCGTTTGATTCCATTAACAATAATTTAGGATTTTTTTTTGATGTGAGAGAAATACCAGGAACACGAAAACAGAATTGAAAGCAGTTTTTGTAGAGTCAGACTTTGGCTGGGAGACAGAACAGCATGCATTTATAGCTTTATATTTCATAAACTCTTTGCTGCAACTCATTTTTATATATTAGCTGTTGGCCAAATTATATATAAAGAATGACACACCAATTAGGGTTAAATAACTGACTCATCCACACCGCGCTGACAATGTGCTCTTTGTGTTTCTAATTAAATACATAGTTTTCAGCGGATTATTTCCATTATCGCATGCTAACAGAACAGTTTGACCACCGCCGACAGCAACGCTTGCACAGACTGCTGCAATGTTAGCAGAAAATGACATACTGTAAGATTTATTTCCTCACTCCGTCTCTGCTGCTGTAACAGGTGTGACAGTATTTCACTGAACCGAGTGCTTTAATGATTCTGTGAATGTGTGTTAATTCTATCTCCAATTGTCTCAAATGCTAAATGTCACTGGCTGTTTGAATGTCAGTAAGGAGGGAAATCAAGCATGAACCAGTTCTGCTGGTGTAAAGTAAATTATTGTCTCTGTGTGCTCTGAAAATATTTAATTAAACTGTTCAAAAGAAACACTTTGGAGGCTTTTCTGAACAACAGTGTGGATATAAGGTTAAATATTGCTGATTTTTAACCTATTACTAGATTGAGAAAATGCTAGGTTGCTGCACAATGATTTTGGCTTCTTTTGATTTGAGCGTTTTGTGATTGAGTATGGTTGGCTTCAGGTTGATGCTAATAGTAGTCCATTATTTACTAACTGTTCAGGGCTAAGAAAATAACATAGCCTAAAATGTAACATTTAACTGTGAACTCTACTTCCAAGAAAATTTACTGGGGAATCAATTTATGGATACTTTTTTCCTGAGAAATCCTGTTATCAAAACTAGTGATGGGCTCTCGGAATTCAAGGGCCCAAAGAGCAACGAAAACCACTTTAGGATCTGATTCATATACCCTGACAGGGATATAAAAAACTCAGTATGCATATGTAAGGTCTCATTTGTGCAGCACACTTCAGTATCTGGTGGCAGACGTCTCAGACCTCAGAGTCCTCTGAGGGACATCTGTGTTCTTATTACTGCAGTTCAGCCACATTTCACTGCCTGCATTTCCTGCTCTCATATATCTTGAGCTTCTACAGGCCACAAACGAGCTTGTGTTTGTGTTAGTCTGGCTGTCTGTAGTAATGCAGGTTAACTCAATCCAGACCCAAGACTGAATTACACAGTCATCTTGAGGGAACCTACTTAAACAGATCAACACTCCTTATATGTAATTGTGCTGTTTATTACGTCTTGAGGTATCTAAAGATCACCTAAAATTATTAATCACTCATCATTTATTCACTGTACTTCACTGTCTTTTTCTTCTGGGAAACCCCAAAAGGAGATGATTAGCAGAATGCCCAAGCTAAACATTTCCATACAAAGACAGTAGATGGTGACTGGGGCTGTCAATCTCTACAAAGCACAAAAAACACATTAAAAGTCTTGTGTGCTGGATTCCAAGTTTTCTATAGTCATAACTAAGTGTGAGGAAGTTTACATTTTTGGCTGAATTGTTCCTTTAAGTCTGATATCACAGTCTTAGTATAATATGACATGCAGCAGACGTTTGACATGTGAAGGGAAATTTGAAACATTTATGAGCAGTTAAATGTAAAGCCATTATAAGCTGTGAAATCTTGTAACTAGCGGCCGCCCTGCTGCTGCAGTATGTAAAAGCATTTATCGTTACTGTGCTTTAGTGCGTCTGAATTCCCTGCGTGCGTGTGCTATTTCATATCTGACATCTTTGGAAAATAACACGGCTCACTTATGATTTATGCATGCCATAAATAGAAGATAGGAAGTGGAAAATGGAATATGTATCAAAGCTGAACATTTGCTGCTTGACTTAGCAAAGAGAAAAGTCCTGTTTGCATGAGTGCCTGCTCTGTGATTGAGAAAAAAGGCCTTTGTGACCAGAACAGTGTGTCCCGTCTCTGCACACAGGACTTATGGGACGCTGCCAGAGAAAACTTTAATCAATAGGAGATTTTTGTGCCTCACTATGCAAGTTTAATGCCTCTGAAAAAAATTCATTATACGCAGTCACGTTCACTATAATCCTGAAAACAACCAGACTCTCCGTGTGCAGCGATGAAACGTTTTTCACAAGCAGTTAACTTCAGATATCTCAAGTCAGAAGTTTAAACCGAATGCTGTGTTTATCCAGCTGATTCAGATGTGTTTGGCACCGATTATGTGTAGGTGTAATGGCTCAGTCATTTGTAACTTTCACCAGACTAGACACAGACAAGCAGTAATTCATAAGAAAAAAGCTTTGAATTTTAAATTCTGTTATATCTTTTGATTAAGGTACATAAAAAGTGAATAGAGTCAAGTAAATCTAACAAGCCAAATTTACATTTTTAAATTTTTCAAATTTTAATATTTAAATGATATTTAAGAGCTGCAGCAGAGGGGAATGTTATATTTGGTGAATACAAATATATACCTCAAAATATGGCTTTTTAAAGGGGCCATATGATGCAATTTAAATTTTTCCTTTCTCTTATGTGTGGGGCGTAACATTTCCGTCTCACGCTTGAGGTATTCGGCCAATCACAACGCACTGGATAGCTGGCCAATCACAGCACACCTCGCTTTTTCTGACCGATGAGCTTTGTAAAAATCGACACGTTTCAGAAAGGTGGGGCATAGAGGAGAAACAATAATGTACAGTATGTGGAAAATAATGTGTTTTTTGAACCATTTCATTACACCAAATACACAAAATAATGTTCTTTTTAGCAACATCATATGACCCCTTTAATTATGTTTAACAGGATGGAAAGACATAAAAAATAGTTTTCTTTTTGTCTGTATAAAAATGGCAGGCAGGAAATGCTGTATTTCATATGAGAAATATTAGTAAGTGTCTGGCCATTAGATCTTTCCAGATTCAAAAATGCAACTGTCCTGAGGATATTCTGATCAGGATTTCCCATTTCACATCTCCACAGTGCACAGTTGGCACATCCACCTAATGAGAAGGTGTATTTTCAGAGGGACGTCTCAAGTAGGCAGCCGCCTGCTGAAGGGTGAGATCTTTACAGCAGACTTTCCTAAATAATTCATGAGTCTTGAAGAATGTCAAGCAATAAAACCCCTTTTAGTCACAGACCACAGGTGCAGCGATGTTTACAGATGCTGCAGACATCAGGCCTGTGGGGATTCCACATAAATGTGACGTCCATCAGTGGATTTCAGGTCTCTGTGAGGAGATGTCAGGCAAGACCTGCGCGCTTTCTGATGCTTTTCCTCTGATGCTGGTACATGACCCGTGTTATAAGAGCAGATAACACAACATGGTGCAAAACAACAAGTGAAGCCTATCATAAGACCAATAACTCACAGGTGCTGACCTGCATATGTTTGTGACAGAGAACAGCATCGGTTAAGGCCAGCAATGGTTTGAAGTTAAGAAGCTCTTAATGATGGATTTATTAAAAAACACACAGCTTTCCACTTCACAAGCCTTTAACTGATGGACTAGATGTTTTTCAACTTTTTGGACTCTCATTCTGATGGCACCCATTTCATGATCCATTGATGGAGCCAGTTATGTAATGCTAAATTTCTCCAAATCTGTAATGATGAAGAAACAAACTTATCACATCTTGGCGTCACAAGTGTGTTTTGTCATCAAATGCACGACGATGAAGTTCCAACAGACTTTAATAGTCAACAAGACAGAATTCACAAAGAAACCCAGTCCAACACAACTCTATATGGACTTAACACCCAACACTGATCTCAAACTGAACAGAACTTAAATAGTGAAGATAACGAGACACACACCCCTGAACATAATGATGAAATCAAATGAATAGCCATGACAACTAAAAAGGAGCGAGAAAAACACAAAGCATGAGGGTGTGACACTTGGATGGCCTGAAGGTGAGTAAATTGCAAGAAAATGTTCATGTTTGACACTCACAGTCTCTAGTGTTATTACAGTAAATGTCAAATCCTGCTAATTACATGTCAGAGCTGCTGCATTCAGTTAATGAGTGTCACACATGCATAAGACTGAGATCAAATGAGCCTGTTCCTCACTGGATCACTGATTTCTAATGATTTATTTGACGGTCTGAAAAACATTTTAATGTGATGTGATGGTCATTATTAACTACTGCTTCCTAATGTATGATCCAGACCTCAGCTGTTTAATTATGTATGGAAAAATACATTGAAACAAATTGGAATGATAGATAATCACTAGTAATGCACAAGTTTAATAGAAAATAATGTGCAGTACATGACTTCACTTGCTAATTAAAAAAAAAAAAAGGTCAGTAATATGAGTAATTAGAAACAGAAACACTGCTCTTGGCAACGAAATGATGTATTGTTACTCAGCACAATATGTTTCTTGGTGATAATTTAAAACAATGACTCAAAGTTCAGAATATCCAACTACCTTTACAGTGAAAATATGCTGTTTTGCTCATTTTTTGGATTTGATGGAGGGTGGGTTTATGTTCACAAAATTCACACTTAGACATTTTGAAATTGCTTGCATGAACTGTTTTTTTTTTTCTTTCTTTCTCCCCTAAAGGGCCAGTGTTTCAAAATTATTAGAAAACATTTCTTACATTGAAATATGATATTCATTTGCAATTTTTTTTAATATAAATATAGAAGTAATACAAGATAATTTAAAGGGACAGTGTGCCTAAAAATGAAAATTCAGTCATAATTTACTCACTCTCATGCCGTTCCAAACCAGTGTGTCTTTCTTTCTTCTGCAGGACACAAAAGATATTTTGAATAATTGTATTCATTTATTGCGCATTATCATGAGTTAATGATGACAAAATTTTGTCTTTTGTTTTTGCATACTTTTAAGCTTCTGTTTCACTGAGCACCTTGATTTTACTTTCAACTGCTTGCATATATTTAACTTTGCCTCTCATCTGTGTGTTTCATCAAACGTCCACTGGCTGCCAGTCAGGGATTTGTACTTTGTGTGTGACCGTCTGTGATCAGACACGAGATCAGACACGAGTCAAGGACACAAAGACGTCCTCGCTGGAGCAAACTTCACTGTTATTCTATCACTCGTAGCGGGATTAGAAATATATCAGGAACGCTCACGAGAAGGTGAAGAGGTGCTGATTCACTCAGCAGAGGTGAGAAACACCAGAATTTTGTCCTACAAGAAGCCCTGTGACATTTAATCTATCGCTGCAGGAAAAACGAGAGATGGGACGAGTTTCATCAAAGTATGTCAACACTGGAGAGGAGGGTGAAAGACACGGTACAACCTTACGTCTGAAACCCACTGCGATTGCTTGAGAAAACTGAAATATTACTGACCAATGAGCATTTAATTCTCAGGTGTCTTTGCAGTGGGTTTGTTTGTGAACCACTGAAATTACAGGCTCAGTTATTCATAATGCACTGGATAGCTGGCCAATCACAGCACACCTTGCTTTTCAGACCGATGAGCTTTGTAAAAATCGACACGTTTCAGAAAGGCGGGGCATAGAGGAGAAACAATAATGTACAGTATGTGGAAAATAATGTGTTTTTTGAACCATTTCATTACACCAAATACACAAAATAATGTTCTTTTTAGCAACATCATATGACCCCTTTAATTATGTTTAACAGGATGGAAAGACATAAAAAATAGTTTTCTTTTTGTCTGTATAAAAATGGCAGGCAGGAAATGCTGTATTTCATATGAGAAATATTAGTAAGTGTCTGGCCATTAGATCTTTCCAGATTCAAAAATGCAACTGTCCTGAGGATATTCTGATCAGGATTTCCCATTTCACATCTCCACAGTGCACAGTTGGCACATCCACCTAATGAGAAGCACTAGAGGTGTATTTTCAGAGGGACGTCTCAAGTAGGCAGCCGCCTGCTGAAGGGTGAGATCTTTACAGCAGACTTTCCTAAATAATTCATGAGTCTTGAAGAATGTCAAGCAATAAAACCCCTTTTAGTCACAGACCACAGGTGCAGCGATGTTTACAGATGCTGCAGACATCAGGCCTGTGGGGATTCCACATAAATGTGACGTCCATCAGTGGATTTCAGGTCTCTGTGAGGAGATGTCAGGCAAGACCTGCGCGCTTTCTGATGCTTTTCCTCTGATGCTGGTACATGACCCGTGTTATAAGAGCAGATAACACAACATGGTGCAAAACAACAAGTGAAGCCTATCATAAGACCAATAACTCACAGGTGCTGACCTGCATATGTTTGTGACAGAGAACAGCATCGGTTAAGGCCAGCAATGGTTTGAAGTTAAGAAGCTCTTAATGATGGATTTATTAAAAAACACACAGCTTTCCACTTCACAAGCCTTTAACTGATGGACTAGATGTTTTTCAACTTTTTGGACTCTCATTCTGATGGCACCCATTTCATGATCCATTGATGGAGCCAGTTATGTAATGCTAAATTTCTCCAAATCTGTAATGATGAAGAAACAAACTTATCACATCTTGGCGTCACGAGTGTGTTTTGTCATCAAATGCACGACGATGAAGTTCCAACAGACTTTAATAGTCAACAAGACAGAATTCACAAAGAAACCCAGTCCAACACAACTCTATATGGACTTAACACCCAACACTGATCTCAAACTGAACAGAACTTAAATAGTGAAGATAACGAGACACACACCCCTGAACATAATGATGAAATCAAATGAATAGCCATGACAACTAAAAAGGAGCGAGAAAAACACAAAGCATGAGGGTGTGACACTTGGATGGCCTGAAGGTGAGTAAATTGCAAGAAAATGTTCATGTTTGACACTCACAGTCTCTAGTGTTATTACAGTAAATGTCAAATCCTGCTAATTACGTGTCAGAGCTGCTGCATTCAGTTAGTGAGTGTCACACATGCATAAGACTGAGATCAAATGAGCCTGTTCCTCACTGGATCACTGATTTCTAATGATTTATTTGACGGTCTGAAAAACATTTTAATGTGATGTGATGGTCATTATTAACTACTGCTTCCTAATGTAGATCCAGACCTCAGCTGTTTAATTATGTATGGAAAAATACATTGAAACAAATTGGAATGATAGATAATCACTAGTAATGCACAAGTTTAATAGAAAATAATGTGCAGTACATGACTTCACTTGCTAATTAAAAAAAAAAAAAGGTCAGTAATATGAGTAATTAGAAACAGAAACACTGCTCTTGGCAACGAAATGATGTATTGTTACTCAGCACAATATGTTTCTTGGTGATAATTTAAAACAATGACTCAAAGTTCAGAATATCCAACTACCTTTACAGTGAAAATATGCTGTTTTGCTCATTTTTTGGATTTGATGGAGGGTGGGTTTATGTTCACAAAATTCACACTTAGACATTTTGAAATTGCTTGCATGAACTGTTTTTTTTTTTCTTTCTTTCTCCCCTAAAGGGCCAGTGTTTCAAAATTATTAGAAAACATTTCTTACATTGAAATATGATATTCATTTGCAATTTTTTTTAATATAAATATAGAAGTAATACAAGATAATTTAAAGGGACAGTGTGCCTAAAAATGAAAATTCAGTCATAATTTACTCACTCTCATGCCGTTCCAAACCAGTGTGTCTTTCTTTCTTCTGCAGGACACAAAAGATATTTTGAATAATTGTATTCATTTATTGCGCATTATCATGAGTTAATGATGACAAAATTTTGTCTTTTGTTTTTGCATACTTTTAAGCTTCTGTTTCACTGAGCACCTTGATTTTACTTTCAACTGCTTGCATATATTTAACTTTGCCTCTCATCTGTGTGTTTCATCAAACGTCCACTGGCTGCCAGTCAGGGATTTGTACTTTGTGTGTGACCGTCTGTGATCAGACACGAGATCAGACACGAGTCAAGGACACAAAGACGTCCTCGCTGGAGCAAACTTCACTGTTATTCTATCACTCGTAGCGGGATTAGAAATATATCAGGAACGCTCACGAGAAGGTGAAGAGGTGCTGATTCACTCAGCAGAGGTGAGAAACACCAGAATTTTGTCCTACAAGAAGCCCTGTGACATTTAATCTATCGCTGCAGGAAAAACGAGAGATGGGACGAGTTTCATCAAAGTATGTCAACACTGGAGAGGAGGGTGAAAGACACGGTACAACCTTACGTCTGAAACCCACTGCGATTGCTTGAGAAAACTGAAATATTACTGACCAATGAGCATTTAATTCTCAGGTGTCTTTGCAGTGGGTTTGTTTGTGAACCACTGAAATTACAGGCTCAGTTATGACTGTAATTAAACATAGTCTGTAAATCCAGTACTACATTCAGCTTACACACACACATTCTCACAAAACTGTTTTACTAAGCTGAAATAACTACACATTGTAGAAGCAGCAAGGCATGCAATCATTTCTTTGATTTCATCTTGTGCTTCAAGGATTTCATAGTTTACAAGCACCTTTGACTATCAGCATAAAGTAAGTGATGGCAGCTTATGCAAATCAAGAACCCGCTTAGACTAGAAGAGATGATTTGATTGACACGTAAAGCAGTCTTTTTACATGACATTTTGAACTATTTTACCTGACTAATATCACAATAAAAGACCAACAAGGAAGAAAAACTGAAATTTGTGTACAACACCATTCAAAAGTTTGGGGTCAAAAGGAATGAATGATGAATGAATGAATGAATGAATGAATCACAGTGGTGTGACACTGATTCTGAGACGAGCAATAAATAACCCATGTGGAGCTCCTTCAATAATTACAAATCGCACCATTAGGTTGAAGTCCTGGTGCAAAACCAATGAAGTAATGTTGAGAAATCTTGCACAAGAAGCACCTGGGGTGTCAATTCAGTCATATTAAAGCTGAAGTAGGCAAAAAAAAAACAAAAAAACTCCAGAAACCACTAGAGTTTAAACGTAAAGTGGACTTCAAATATTTACCCTAAGTGTAAAAATGACAAGCTGAAGTTTTAAATTCCTCTCTGCAGGCAGAGTTGGCCTTGATCGGGGGGCCATGTTGAGGATAGTGTCATAGCTGAGATTGTAATACTGTCCCTCTTCCCTGAATTTGTTAAAACACACTATATTAGATTTGTTTTTTTCGGTCACTCTGAGCTGATTGGTGTTTTTTTTTTTAGTTGATGTGCTCTTATCAAGTTAATGAAGGTGGTGTGTCGATATAAAATCACGGTCGTAGAAAATATGACTAGTCCCTCCTCTTGGGTTTGTAATCCCAAATGTGGCCTCACACTTGAAGAGAGGCTGATCTCTCTTATCAGGACGAAGCTAAATGTTGTGTCACTTGCTCCTCTACCTCTGCTCCGACTCAAGGGCGAGACACTCTGAGACACTCCAAAACAGGTTTGCTCAGGCACTGCATCCACATTGTTTTGCTACCTTCATTTTGACTGTTGACCTTGAGTTTCCTGCGTCAAACTCAAAGGGAGAAAATGAGGCATTAACAGGTTTAAGTTCAGATGTTTTCAGCACATTTACAACCTCTTGTTGTTGACTGAGGCTAAACAAATACATTAAGAGGCTGATTATAGGCTTCTTAAATTTGCAACAGAAACTTCAAATGAGCTTTCAGGTATTTCACAACCTGAACAAAAGGAAAAGTTTCCTTTTCATTTGTATTTTTATTAGTAAGCGACATTCTTTGAAGATCTGATGATAAAGAGAAGATGTTAGATCAGTCAATCACAAACTGAAGTTCCATCCTCAGACGTTTAGCATTGTTGTCTGTACATTGGTGAACTGGTTCCTTTGATTCAGTCTGTTTTTCTGTTGGATGTTGGTGGCTTGTTAACAATGTAAGCCATCTGAAGGGGTCTTGGTGGAGGTAGGTTATCGAGCATTGGATTGCTTCCATAGTTTTTTATTTGTATCCCTCTGTCCGAGCTTACCTCAGCACAAACTCAAATCTCCTCCCCAAACTCAATAACTCATCACAATCCTGGCCGCTGATAGAAGCCCCAGGCACTTCAGTTTCCCATGTTTCAGCTGCTTACAATGTGTCTGGTCTCGTCTCTTCCTGACCAGACTGTCAGAATTTAAAATGCTCTGCCTCGGGCCTCGATTATTTCAAAAAGCTTCTGGATGACTTTGTGGTTCATGCCAAATCGGATAAAGAAGATAAATAATTTATTGTCAAAATGCATAATTCATGATATTACATCTAACCTTCATAGTTTTGAAAGAAAATAATTATTGATGTGGCTTTAATTAAATCCCAAACTCTGTTGAAGAAATTAATATTCAAAATTGTATAAAAATATGATACATTTATATTAGCAGGTCACTTAATCAAACCAGTTTATGTCACTTTTTTTTCAGATTATCTGCTTTTGCACATAGTTTTGCAGTTAGCAGTTACAGTTATGTACATTTTCAATGCATTGTGTTGATGTTCGGTTCAAACATATTTTTTAGTGAATTTTGAGTAAATATTTTGAAAATATGTTTGAATAAGAGTTACTGAGTAATAATTCAAGTATTGAGTACTGATTCTCGAGAGTATCTGCATTTAAGCTTTAGCAATTTTTTTTTTTAAAAGGGTAAATTAAATTATTTAAAATCCATTTTTTGTACGTTATTTGAAATAATTATATCATATTACATAAAGCAGCTCCTATTGGTTTACACTTTCTTTCTTTCGATAGTTCACTTTAGACATTCTACTACATGCAACTAACTACACATCAACTAACTCTCATTAAAGTATTAGACTGTTAGGTTAGGGTTAGGGTTGGGGTTAGTGCGTTGACATGTTTCTGAAAAATCTGCATCAGTTTGTCAGTATATAGAAATATGAATATCTGCAGTTGTTAAATGTTTCTTTACTTTATTTTCAGCAGATGAAACATAAACAAGAAGGATCTTTCAGCTCAGTGTACTTCTATAAACAGATCTTTCCATCTGGACTCAAGAGGTTTCTTCTCTATCATTATTTAATCATACTGCTCTAAAAGCACATCTAGAATATTTCCACCATGTTATAAACCTCTTCCACCAAACACCGTGGAAATGGGCTTGTGGGTGTCTTGGGCCTCACACTGGTGTTTGTAAGTCAATCTTGGAAGGATATAATGGCATACGATTTCATGTAGACGTGGTGGAAGGAAGCCAGAGGAGGCCTGAATCTGTTGATAGTGTCTCACTATATTTTCATGATGTTTGGAGAATAATGAAGCTCAGGAGTGAGCGGGGGATTTTGAAAGAAACACATTTGCGTAGGACCAGTGTGGAAGGTTTTGTGCTCTGACTTGATGTGGCACATTAAGATGGCACGCAGTGTATGTGGCTCTATGGGCAGCTTATTGTCAGCGGTGGAGAGAGAATTTGCTTGTCATGTTGAACTGTTTTTGAAATTTATGGAAAAATTCATGCATAATGTAACAGTTCTCATTTCTTTACATATACATGTCATGTCTCTGAAAGGCCTGTTTTCTTTTGTGGAGGACATCCCTCATTTTAATCAACGGTTGTGTTACATGAATATATTTTGCAGTTTTCTGTGCTGGATCTGCCTGTTAAATGATATAATCTGAAACTGAAGAAAGATGTGTTGAAGGTATTATGATCTGAGGCTAAAACAACGCTTGTGTTTCTGAACAGATGGGTTTTGGGCTCTGTAAATTAACCATTAATAACTGTGACAATGTTTAAGATGTATAATAATAAGACATAAAACACAATAACAGCCCTGTGTGTTCAAAAGACTGCAGTGCATCCCCGAGCCATGAAATAAGGAAAGAGCTCTTTAGTTTCAAATCAACACATTTCATACAGTTTTCATGATAATGCTGCACTGCAAGAAAGAGACCTTGAAAGAAGAATGAAAAAAAAAAAACCTTTTTCTGTGAAGTAATATCAGCAATACTAAAAGAGGAAAACATGATTCATGCACATGTTGCTCAATATCACACTTTAGTTACATGTATTTGTTCAATATCCATCTGGCTTCTTGGATTCTCTGATATGGATTTCTGCTCTTGACTTCCTGTATTAAATATCATCCGTGATAAGAGTATAGGAAATGATTTATAGATGGTAACACATGATGATGGCAGGATACAAAAAGATTGAGTCACACTGTTCTTTTTTTTTCCCTATTATAAACCTTAACACCATACCCATCATTTAATTTAAAATGATTTATTTTATAATTTTTTTGTATATATATATATATATATATATATACATACATACATATAGAGTTAATATTACAAAACTAGATATTACAAAACTAGAATTTAATTGAAAATTCCAGAATATATTCTAGTTTAGACCCAGACACAGAGTGAACAAAAAGAGAACTGGGTTCTTTTTTCATTCCTTTCACCTTCTGGCTAATTTAAAGCGGCCTAAGATTTCAACATGATGAAGTTAAAGTCCGGCAAACGAGATTCTAAGACTATCATTTTGTGATTCACATACAGGCCATTGATATCTTTCTATGTATGTATCTATCTGTAATAACCTCCGCTTTTGTTAACAAAATTCTAAATTCACCTTGACTTCAAAAATGTTTCCTATATCCACGCAAACTCTCAGGAACAGACGGGCCTCTGTATCAGTGTTTGGGGGCGGCTGGGCGTCTGAGTGACCAGAACTGGAGAGGATTTGCAAGGAGGAATGGCAGAGGATCCCCAAATCCAGTTGTGAAAAACTTGTTGCATCTTTCCCAAAAAGACTCATGGCTGTATTAGATCAAATGGGTGCTTCTACTAAATACTGAGCATTTTTCAGTTTTTCTTTTTTAATAAATCTGCAAAGATGTCAACAATTCTGTGTTTTTCTGTCAATATGGTGTGCTGTGTGTACATTAATGAGGAAAAAAAATGAACTTAAATGATTTTAGCAAATGGCTGCAATATAACAAAGAGTGAAAAATTTAAGGGGGTCTGAATACTTTCCGTACCCACTGTATATATTATAGCTCAAATATTAGCTATTTTCCAACTTAAATATTTCATTGTATTTACCATATTTACTTACCATATATATACATATATATATACACTCTCAGCCCAAACAGCGCTGAGAGCGTAGAACACTGCTGTTGCCTTGACAACCAGTGGAGAAAATCACAGTAATTAATCAGCGGAGAGAATGACGAGAAAATACTCAGCCTAAACATTTTACAGATCATCCCTGTTTGTGGCGACTCCCTGGGAGTTTGGTGAAACTTTTCAGTTTACGGGGAATGTTGCACATAAACAGACAGGTTTCAGCAAGCACGTCATTTGATGTTGTATCTGTTTATGGTTCAAACCACAGTTTGCTTGTTAAATGTAAAGAACATTATAACCTATAAAGTTTTATGGCTCATTTAATGGAAATGGGCTGAAATGACTTTGCAAGGGAAACAATAACATTGTGGAATTCTGGTCCATAAACACCAGGGACAATGTGCTCTTTCCAAAGCTCCTCTATTAACAGTGTGAACGACCCTTTTCTCATCATCTCCCTCATATGACGCTCAGCGGGACCATGTAAATCATCATCCCATCAAGGCCTGTGCAAATCGCATCTGGATGTCGGTCTGAATACAGTAACAGTCTGAAATACACAGCGGGACTCAGCCCCTGGAGCCCCTGGAGACCAAACGATTGTTCATTTTCAACCTGCCTGGCTGCTTTATTTCTAAGCGTAGTTTGATCCTGGGAAATCAGGAGTTTGAGTTTGTCAAGATGATGAGATAAAAGCTGCTGAATGGACAATAAATCATCGGCTGTCACGAGGAACTGCGTTTGAGCTGTAAAGAGAAGAGTCGATCGTTTCAGGAGCGACTCAAGCGTGAGTTTAATGTCGCAAAGCGTTTGTTACCTCTTATGTCACATTGATACGTTGTTTCCTCTTGTTTAAAATAGGCTTCAGTTATTTATGAGCAAGTGTGATGATAATGGAAACCTCCATCATCCTCTAGTATAACGAGTTGAGATCATGGATCAGGTATCTAGTGTTTACTGAATCTTCAGCACAGTGTGACTGTATGAGTCTCCTGTGAGAGTCGCTCAAGTTCTTCTACAAACTAGGTTTGTAGGTTTTTACAATGGCAATAACATTTACCAGGGTAATATTTTTTTTTTGTTGTATTTTTTAATTTTTTTTGTAATGTAGGCTACCATACATTACTTATACCATTCTTATACCAACATTTGCACACCATGACACAAGCTTTTGTGTTCAGATGCCACATGGAAATTGCTTATTTTCCTCTTGAAGTGCACCTCCATTTTCATGTGACTCGAAGATCTCGCAATCATTTAAGGACGTTCCATCTCTGCCCCATTATTTCATAAGAATAGGTTTTAAATTAATTTGGGGGTAAAGGGGCATAGAGGATCTTGATCAGATTGGAATCTAAATGCATTTTCTGCCAGTTCTAGTTTAGAGAATTTCAAATGTGAATAAAATCAGTTGAACTAGAAGCCTCCTTTCTCCTTTTCACTTTATCCCCGTCATCTTTCCACCTCACCTTCTCTCTCCCTGCTTCAAGGGTCTTTTCACACGCTCACGGCTCTCCTCTCGCTGTGCTGTTTAACCAGCCATGCCAATGGCTGCAAATTGAGAATATTATTTGGTGTTTGGAGCCGTCACTTCATTCAAAAAGCCGCAACTGGTCTTCCTTTATGAAACAATGACAGATGTACTGAGACAAATGAGTGGTGGAATATATGGAGGGGAGATGTGAAAGTGGGATTCAAGTAATAGAAGGTGTTTGTGGGTTTGTGGAAAGCTTTTGAAGGTTGATAAATCAACAAAATCATATTATTCACAATACAACATAATAGATGACACTCACCATGTCATAACTGATGAGGATCAAAGAGGAACCTCCGGTTCCTCATTAGTCTTCATCCTCACACTTGCCCAGAAATCCAGCAAAACCTCCTGGGAAGCAGAAGAGTACCCACAATTATTTTTTACCATGTTATAAAAGTGCACAGAAACAACTGAAACAACACCAAGTCACAGACAACAAACGGACATTGATAGATCATGTTGATCTCTTTCAGAAAGTGCAGCATGACCAGTGTTGATGTCCTCATGGAAACTTGGTCAATACTTGCTCCTCTGAATTCAGTTTTTTCTTATTCATCAGAAAATATTTCCCATCAATAATGTTACTTACATATCTACAATTATTTATGATGTACTGTAGATTTAAATTGCATTAAATATGTTTATTTTAATTATGCTGGTGGTCTGAAGCTTTCTGTATTGAAACTCAAACAATCAATGGCACACATTCAATATAACACAATAAAAGCCAAGATTCAATAATTTATAGTTTAATGTCGGTTAAACCAAACCATTAAAGCACAGATTAATTCAGCAACTGCTGTATTTCATTATCAAGATTACATACAAGATTAGAAGATATTCATGAGGCAGCTCAGATATCTGGACCTCAAACAACTGTTGAAAATCACCTGAAACCAGCAATGAACTTCTGATGGAGAACTTGGAAGCATCAGGATGAAGGTCTCTTACAAACGATGAGGCCACATTGTCATCTGCAGAAGCATTTGCTGTGGTGAATGATATCATCTTGATACCTGGAAAAGAAGATAAAGGGTAAATAATAGTCAAAATTCATTCAGGTCAAACAAGAAAGAAGATATGTGAATTAAAATGACCAACACAATTCTGAAAATGACTCTGTATCATCCAGTACACTGTATAATGTGATTAATGCCTAATGACTGATGCTCTGTGCGTTACAGTTGTGCATGGCTACAGACAAGTAAAATAATGTAACGAATCAGCTCATGGGAAATATGAATAATTAATCATAACTAGTTATAATTAATTATGAATATTTTAGATCCGCTGTAGATATTTACTTGACCTCTCAGGGTTTATGATGTACTGTAGATTTAAATTGCATTAAATATGTTTATTTTAATTATGCTGGTGGTCTGAAGCTTTCTGTATTGAAACTCAAACAATCAATGGCACACATTCAATATAACACAATAAAAGCCAAGATTCAATAATTTATAGTTTAATGTCGGTTAAACCAAACCATTAAAGCACAGATTAATTCAGCAACTGCTGTATTTCATTATCAAGATTACATACAAGATTAGAAGATATTCATGAGGCAGCTCAGATATCTGGACCTCAAACAACTGTTGAAAATCACCTGAAACCAGCAATGAACTTCTGATGGAGAACTTGGAAGCATCAGGATGAAGGTCTCTTACAAACGATGAGGCCACATTGTCATCTGCAGAAGCATTTGCTGTGGTGAATGATATCATCTTGATACCTGGAAAAGAAGATAAAGGGTAAATAATAGTCAAAATTCATTCAGGTCAAACAAGAAAGAAGATATGTGAATTAAAATGACCAACACAATTCTGAAAATGACTCTGTATCATCCAGTACACTGTATAATGTGATTAATGCCTAATGACTGATGCTCTGTGCGTTACAGTTGTGCATGGCCACAGACAAGTAAAATAATAAGTATGATTTTTGTGATTTTTATATATTTACTTTAGTGAAAAGTTTAATTAAGTAAACAAATAACAAACAGACATTTTTGCCTCACTTTACTCTGTTTATTAAATTAAGATTATATTCTGTATAATCTTAAAACTGCTCAAATAAAATATCAAATGCTAAAATAAGAGTAAAAAAATTATAAAGTTAATGATAATCTGAACTAATGAAATAATATTATTATTTTATGTTTTATATACCTTGCATTGGTGCTACTTCCACAGAAATCACGTTAAGTTTGAAAGATTCTCAGGATTTCATTAAATCAATTTTATTAATAATTTATGGAACAATGGAAGATATTAATCTACATATAATCTTTTCAGGCTTAAGATCTGTATAAGCCTTGTGATTAAAAAAAAAAAATCAGGGTAGTTATTTAAGCAGTAAAAATGGTCAAACTCATTAAAGCTGAAATGTGTCGTTTTAAATATATTAAAAATACTGTATAAATCTTCAACTATTAGTATGTAGAAACTACTATAGGTAACCTATTTTTAGTTTGATTCCTCCTGAAAAAAAAAATGGCTTTGTGGTTCAAGGATTGTTTGAGAATCAACCAACCATTGGCGTGAGCTTGGGCCCTTAATACTGAACGCTAAAAAGACGTCTAAAACACGTCGCAAAAACTTTCATTCTGGCTCCTCAGTGGACGTCTTTTGAACGTACGACAAAGACGTTAAATTGACGTCTTTTGGACGTGTCTTTGCTCAGTGGGAAGATTTAGACGGAATTACTAGACTACTACTACTAATAGAGAGAGAGAGAGAGAAAGTGAGAGAGCACACTAGCCCACTGACTGGGAGAGAAAGGACGCATGAGAAAGAGAGAGAAACAGGGATGAGGATTGATCAACATTCTCGCGATTGATCAGGAAGCAGGTGCTGGACCTTCATCCACATCAGACTGAAATCAGAGCAGAAATGGATGTGCGGCAGGACTCGATGAGCTCCAGCATCTGACCGAAAGAACTTCTGATTCACGCGAATCTAGTCTCGAGGTCATCGATCATCAGTTTTTTCAATCTATTTGAAGCTCTGCGCGTTTCGCTGGATCTTCGCCGAATTTTTCGCCTTTAAATCAGTGCGCCGGCTCATCCTCTGCAGTTTGAAGCTGCACCGCACGAACGGAGGCTGATCATGAATATAAAACACATCAGATTCGTCATATAATGGGGATCGAGGACGCGAGCATGAGGAACGGACGGGCTCTGTCCGATCAGTGGGCCGACAGCGTGGTTGTCCGGCCCCGGACGACCGAGCAGCACATCACGGTGAATAAGAAACTTGTGCTGGGCTTCGCCATCTCCATCCTCGCCCTCATCGTAGTCACGGCCATCGCAATCACGCTCAGCGTCAGCTTCGAGAGATGCGCCGCGGAGAGCAGCGGGGGTCTGGCAGCGAACGGCTCCAGCAACAGTAAGTGGAAACAGTCCCGGGACGGAAACATCAGTCACAGAGACTCAGAAGACGGCCAGCAGCCCTGGAGACATCTGCGCTTACCGTCCACCCTGCGCCCCCGCCACTACGACCTCCGACTGTCCGTGTACATGGAGAACTTCACCTTCTCCGGCGAGGTGAACATTGAGTTTGAATGCGTCCGCTCCACGAAGTTCATCGTGCTGCACACGGACCGGCTGGAGGTGGAGAAGGTGCTGGTGTATTCGGACAGTAAGAAAGCGGGCGCCATGAGGATCCAGCGTCGCTTCCACTACCAGCCCAAGCAGGTGTATGTGATCGCGCTGCACAGAGAGATGAAGCCTCTCAGAACTTACAAGATCAACATAACTTTTCACGCGCACATTGAGCACGAGCTCCTGGGCTTCTTCCGCAGCTCGTACGTGCTGAATGGAGAAAAAAGGTAAAAGCGCTTCAGTGTCCGAATCAAACTCTTCCAGATGTTGTTAGAATGCTCTGCTGTTACAATGGGAAGTGTTGATGCTGCCTTACGTCTATATGCGCATTTAAGCACTTTTTGGCTAATTAATTATCTCACAGAAATGTACCATGGTAACCAAACTGTAAAACCATAATGAATATGGGATCTCATTCAAACAGTGTATAACTACTGTCACCAATTTACCACATTTTTACCTACCACAGTGTGGTTAACTGTGGTATACAAAAAAATATGGTTTTAATGGTAATTTTTTGAGGGGAGAATGAAAATAAGCACAGACGTCTTTAAGGATCACAGTGGATATTCATTCTTGTGAGATTCATTGGTCAGTGATATATTATTGTGTGCAAATCATGTTATGTTGATGCTGCCTGACACTGATATGTTGTTTATTGACATCTTAGTATAACACTAACAAGTCTTGTTTTGTAATTGTCTTAATTTATTCTTCTGACTAGTATTTCTACTAGTGTTTCTAGTAGTACATCAAAATCTAATAGTTTCAATAGTAATGTTCGCTACTTCAAAACCATAATGAATGAATATGGGATTTTCTTATATAAATGGAGACTAATAACAGTAGCAACCATTGCATTTTGGATGAAACTCTGGTTGCCATAGTAAGTTTTGTGAGGTTGGCTTTAATTTATTGGTGTTCTCACAAATGTTTCCTAACAATGTATTGTCACAATGACACATGATGTCCAGATTTCAGTAAAGGGTCAAGTACAACATGGAGGTGATACCTTTTGCAAACACAACTGCCAAGGCTAAAAATTTAGCTGTTTTCCAAATATTATTACAGCATGTGTTGAAATAAACAAGATCTAATCTCCAGTTCTTCATTCATAGTATTAACAGATTTAAATCCAGGTTACGGTTCACCTATAACTCCTAGTCTAACATTACTGTCTGCATGTCATTTTTACATCTCTGTCTCAGACAGTCACTGTTCCTCAGTTTTTAGGGAGGTCAGAGGTCACACAGATCTGAATGAATGCTGGTCAAACCTCTGGGTACTGAAATCGCAGCTGTGTCTGACGCTGTGCTCAGTGACTCATTTACTTTCAGACACTGAGACTCGCACATGATCATGGAAAGTTTTCCAGCACAGTGCTAAACATTCATAAATCTACAGAGAGTTAGATTTACATCAAAATAACCCTCTTATACAACATTATCTTAACTATTTAAGCAGTTATTACCATAATGCATCAATATATAAAAAGTGAGATTAGATTAGATTAGATTAAGGTATTTAATAATAATAATAATAATAATAATAATGCATTTTATTTAATGGCGCCTTTCAAAACACCCAAGGTCACCTCACAAGCAAGCAAAGATAAAAATAAATACAAATCACTACACAATAAAAAACACACAACAAACACTCCACATATACAGATAAAGTGCAGTAAAGACTCAATAAAACATTATAAGAAAGCCTGTATAAAAAGATATGTCTTAAGACGCGTTTTAAAAGTCAGCAGGCAATCGCTGTTGCGAATATCAGGTGGAAGTGAGTTCCATAGGCGGGGGGCAGCATAGCTAAAAGATCTGGCACCCATGGTAGTTAGTCGAATCCGAGGTACCACAAGAGAAATTAAAGATGAGGATCTGAGAGCACGTGAAGGAGTGTAAACATGAAGAAGTTGAGTAAGGTATTGGGGTGCAAGATTATGAAGTGCCTTGTAAGTAAGTAGCAAGATCTTGAATTCAACTCGATACTTTACTGGAAGCCAGTGCAATTGCTGAAGAACTGGAGAAATGTGCTCAGTAGAGGGTGTTCTAGAAAGAACACGAGCTGCAGAATTCTGGACCAACTGGAGCTTACGTAGCAATTTAGAGGGAACACCAGTGAGAAGGGCATTACAGTAGTCTATACGTGAAGTGACTAGTGCGTGAACAAGAACTGCTGTATTATTGGTTGAGAGAAAAGGACGGAGACGGTTAATATTACGCAAGTGGAAATATGCAGCCAGTGTGATATTATTAATTTGAGTTTCAAAAGACAGTGTGCTATCCATGATAACACCCAAACTTTTAACCTGAGAGGAAGGACAGATTGCATTATTGTCAATGTACAAGGAAAAACTATTAGATTTAGACAAAACAGATCTAGTGCCAACAAGTAGGGCCTCAGTTTTGTTCCAATTTAACTTCAGGAAGTTAGCTGAAAGCCAATCTTTAATTTCAGCTAAACAGCTGGACAAAGATGGTGGAGGAAAAGAACCAGTGGGTTTGGCAGACAGGTAAAGTTGGGTGTCATCCGCATAACAATGAAAATGAATACCATGTTTCCTCAAAATATAACCAAGAGGGAGTATATAAATAATGAAAAGAAGCGGGCCCAAAACAGAACCCTGGGGAACACCAGTGGTGACTGTAGATGTTCTAGATCTGAAACTTTTTAATTGAATACGCTGAGTGCGTCCAGAAAGATACGACCTAAACCAAGACAGAGGAGTGCCAGTAATCCCAACAGAAGCTAACCTGTCGAGAAGTATCTTATGTGAGACAGTATCAAAGGCAGCGCTCAAGTCAAATGGTTTTTTAAGTATTTGGTTCAAATGTGCCAATGTTTAAACTAAGACAATTCATTTCAATGTTTGAAAACCGTCAGATCACCCAGTATCATATTATTCAGCTCTTTAAGATGTGTCAAACCCTCATGGACTGTCATGGTTATTCATTTGAGTTCATCATTATGTTCAGGGGTGTGTGTCTCGTTATCTTCACTATTTAAGTTCTGTTCAGTTTGAGATCAGTGTTGGGAGTTCATGTAGATTTGTGTTGGACTGGTTCTCTTTGTGGATTATTAAAATCTGTTGGAACTTCATCTTCATCATTGTGCGTTTGATTACCAAACAAACTTGTGACCTGACCCAAGGAAGTAAACAAGAAGAGGCATGCCTAAATCTCATTTTATTTTCGGTTTGTCAGTGTTTTTTGTTTATTTTTTAGCTATGAATCATTCCCTCCAGGAGCATGTGGATGAATTCCTGGGTCTTGCACATCAGACCACCTTCCCGGATGACTGTCTTTGCTTGTTCCTGCAAGCTGGCCTGAATACCACCACACAAGTGCAGCTGGTCCTCGAAGGAGCTTCGCTGAATATGTGGAGTGGGTGCTGGTTTCATGTAGATCAACCTGCACAGTTTATGACGACGCCAACCCCACTTCCAACCCAGAGCCCAGCCAGCCATCACCAAACTACATGGAGCGTCTGCCTGAGCCCTCCGCGACTGAAGAGCCAGTGCAAGAAGAAGCGACTGAGTCTGCCATCGCCCTGGAGCCCGAGCTGATTGACACATCTGTGTGAGCCGGCAACACCGCATGTGCCGGAAGGAGTAGTAGTGGAGTACAAGGGGATGGAAAGAAGCCCTGACCACACTCTTGCCACTGGGGGTGAGCTACAACTGGCTTCTGGAAGCATTTTGGATAATGTTGAAGTGGATAATTTCATGTATTGTCCTATATCATCTGTCTTCCCGCTGGTTCCGTTCAGTCATGACCCTCCTGAATCTCCTCCTTCCCTCCCAAGCTCCCTCTCCTGCCTCCTCTCTATATAGAATCAGAATAAGAAAGAGCTTTATTGCCAAGTGTGTTTACACACAGAATGAATTCATCTTGGTGTCAGGTGTCAGGAGCTTCCAGTACATATATCTACCAGTTCTGCTGCCCTGTCTCCGCTGGTTCCTGTAAGCCCCTCAGCTCAGCCTCAGTCAGCACCATCCTGGAGCCTTGTCTTGCCTCGGGGCTTCTAGTCTCCAGCTCTGCCTTGGAGTGAATATCCCTGGACTCCTCCTTCGGCCTCCGAGTCCTGGACTCCACCTCGGCCCTTCAACCCAGAGGCTCCGCCTTGGCTCCTAGCTCCCTTGTCTCTACCATGGCCTGTTATCCTACTGGCTCCACCATCCCTCCGGCTCCGCCTTGGTCTGCATCGCTATGGGATTCCACTCCTCCGGCTCCTCGTGCTCAAGGCTCCACCCTGGTAATTTCCTCCACCTGCACCTCCCTGGATTTTGTTTGTCATCCTTCTCCCGGTTGTCCGTCCTCCTCCAGAACCTTCTCCTTCATTGCTCTGCCTTTGTGCCATTCCTTTGCCATCTCCTCATCCTACTCACTGCCTCATCTCTATTTTTACGGCATGAAGTCATGCCTTCCGTGAGTGGGGCGATCTGACACTCCCTCATGGACTCTGTGCTTTGCACTGTTTCCTGCTCCTTTTTAGTTGTCATGGCTATTCATTTGATTTCATCATTATGTTCAGGGGTGTGTGTCTCGTTATCTTCACTATTTAAGTTCTGTTCAGTTTGAGATCAGTGTTGGGTGTTAAGTTCATGTAGAGTTGTGTTGAACTGGTTCTCTTTGTGGAATCTGACTTGTGGATTATTAAAGTCTGTTGGAACTTCATCTTCATCGTCATGTGTTTGATTACCAAACAAACTCTTGACAAGATGAGCCTTTGATTATCAGAAGTTTATATGTGCATTGATTACAGTGTCTTACAGCCATTTACAACATTATATTCAGAATGATTTCAGTTAGACAGCACTAAATATCTATTTCTTGATTTGAGGCTTCTGACTCTATGTCCTCTGAAGGAAAAATGGCTTATGTTTGAATCTTTGCCCCAGGTTTTCCTACATTTGAGACATTTTTAAACCTTGTTTTACCCTGAAGGGATCGCTTTCATGGACTCACTTCATAAACATTGTCCATCCACCAGTTGCCTTTCTGTTTTTGCAATAACTGCTGGACCTTCTTCCTCCTTTTAGCTGTAAAACAGCATGTTAAGACGTCAGTGTAACGATTCTTTATCAAACCCAAGATCATTGAGTTTAGTGTAATCAGCGCCTGCTGGCTGCTCGTATATACAGTATTTGTGAATGCAGGATTGAGAAAATACCTGTGTTTATGTAGTTAGATGTGGGCACACAAACCGTGTTGTTAGTTCACTTCAAACCGACATCTGGTCGTCTGGTCTTTTTGGAGATTTAACAGTTTTTCCTTCATCCTTCACACATTTTCAGGTACAGCCGTGTCACATTAGACAACAAACTCAAACTGTGAGTTTTTCACTCTGATATCCCTGTAGAATCTCCTCCTGTGTGTCTATTAGTCGTCTGATTTCTCATCACCTCCTGACTGCATCTGCATCTCAACTGTGGTCTGTAAATAGTGTTAAGATGTTTAAATGGTACTAGCATCTATAAATACTGAATAGAACAAAGAGGAGGTAAACAGATGGGACATTATAGATTCATTATAGACTGTTACTGCATGAATGGCTGCTAATGAAATTAAAAAGAACTGCAGAAGCAGAAAACCCTCCTCCCCCGTCTGCTGGTCATGCTGTGGGTGGCCAAAGCCATGAGGTTTGAGTCGGGATGCTGTGGGTGGCCAAAGCCATGAGGTTTGAGTCGGGCTTTGATATCATTAATGCAGCTTTCTGGAATGCAGCTCACTGCTTTTCCCGCTCTCTAACTTTAATAGAACATTTCCATGGCTGTTTATGGTCCAGACTCTGATATTCAGACTCAGATGTGATTCTGAGTGGTAAATGTGTCTAAATGTAGATTAATAATGATTCACTTAAAATTAACCAATCCAACTATATATAAGATGAATTTGACAGCTTTTTATTATTTCCTTGTCATCTAAATTGGTTCACGCTCTCAATTTGTTGACTGTCACAGATGGGTTTATTGTTTACAGCTGTGACAGATATATCATTATTTCTGTGTAGTAATTCTGGTGTGATTTATATGTTGACATTTGATGTGATTTAGTTGCCGTGGTTAAAAAAACTATCGGTTTTGTCCCTCTTCACATCAGGAAGCTCATTAGTGAGATAAAAATGCACAGCGATGAGTTCAGGGATGGCAGTCAGAGCTAATTTGAATTCAGGAAAGTCATGTGACAACCAGTTTAATGAAGTTCAGGTGAAATGACTTTTCACTGTAGACTCCTGGGCTATGTAAATAGCATATATTTTTCCAGAGATTTTTTCATCTCAACTCTCTCTCATGTTCTTATTCCTGGTGTTATTCTGCAGATTTCTTGCAGTGACGCAGTTCTCACCGACTCACGCTAGAAAGGCCTTTCCGTGTTTCGATGAGCCCATCTATAAAGCCACATTCAGAGTGAGTCTGAAACACGAGAGCTCGTACCAGTCGCTGTCCAACATGCCAGTGGAGGCCTCAACGTCTGACGAGGACGGATGGGTGACCAACCATTTCTCCAGGACGCCCCGCATGTCGACGTACTATCTTGCCTGGGCCGTGTGCAACTTCACCTACAGAGAAGCAGTTACAGACAATGGAGTTGTGGTGAGTCACATTTTAAGCCCCCAAAATTCAAAGTTAGAAACAGTAAACAGAGATTTTATTATTCCAGAACTCTTTTCTAAAACATAGTAAGAAGCTTTTTAAGGTATCACAGATGCTTTTCCAAGAGATATTCTGCCTTTAAGATGCATCATTTGCCAAATTCTAAAGCAGCCTTTCATGAATGATTCAGAGTGAAAACAATCCCAGAATGCATTGCACAGAGAGTTCAGTAATAAATCAATCCAAAACAGCAAATAAGTAGACAGAAATCAATATATACTTATAAAATATATGCTACCCAAAGTTTGGGGTCAATAAGCAAAACATTACAAAATCTTACTGACCTCATACTTTTGGTAGTGTAATATTTATAGTAATATATATATATTAAATATATATAAAAATAGTAAATATATTTAATTAAATACTGAAAAGTATGGATAAAGTAGTTTAATTAAAAACTGATTATCCAATATTTGCGTGAACTATGCATATTTATGTTCATTAATGTATTTAATAGCTTAGCAAAATGCTAACATCAGAGTCTATTGATATCAATTGTGAGATGAGTCTCATACGTAAAGAACTGTTGTTTACGTACTCTAGTTGAGTATCTCGTTTAGGATGCTCCCTTGTAAGGCAGCTGCCAAGACAGCAAGTTTTGGAACAGAGCTATCTTACTCACAGTGGATTTGTTTATATGAAGCTTACAGTAAGTCTGTATAGTCAATACATAATGGTTACAAAGTGGATATAAAGTAAATGGAAAGGGTTGTCTCCACTAACATTAGTCTAGTGTCTACAAAGCCATATAATTGCTTTTAAAAGGATAATAATCATGTCCACTTTTGCTTATGTCCAGGATTTTGTTCATGACAAACTTTTCCAGGCTTTATCTGTCATGTATGAACATGTTTTATGTAAAGTTTAGCCATTAAAATAATGTTCGCTGTATCACTTTCATCACATGCACTTAAATGTTATTTTTTGGCACGGAGTCCTCACAGTCTAAGCAGCATCATCTGTCTGCCAACAGAGAGACATGGTTTATGCGTCGTGTTACTGATATCACGTTCAGTCAAAGCCCTGTTGTCATATTAGACACTTCCTGACGGCTTCCTCAGCGGTTCCTGCTGTGTGCCCTTGGCCGGCCTCCTCCTCATATTAGTGTATTAGTGTAATTAATCTGATCTCCTTCAGCATGACCGCGCTCTTCTTTATATCACTGCTGACTGTAGTGTGTGCTTCTATCTGGGGCACTTATACCCACACTGCGGCTTGTAGTGGTTAGCCGCACGCTAGCATCCCCCATCAATCACATTAAAGCGGCAGGGTAGCCCCTCGCACCATTCATCATAAAGATTCGGCTGTGCGGAGCGAGAGGAAAGATCGTGGGAGAGGAACGTTGGAGAGGAGAGTGGAGTTATTACTCTGGGTTTATGGGGAAACACTGATCTACCACACACACACACGTGTAAAAATCATGT
The DNA here is from genome assembly GCF_001515625.1 of Sinocyclocheilus rhinocerous. NCBI lineage: Eukaryota > Metazoa > Chordata > Actinopteri > Cypriniformes > Cyprinidae > Sinocyclocheilus > Sinocyclocheilus rhinocerous. The sequence continues at coordinate 1,084,093 of NW_015649568.1, read as the reverse complement.
CAGACTCTGCAGCAGTTGGTTGGACATTATGTAATACATTTATTAAGGCTCCAGATAGTAGTGGTGAAATGTAACCATGAATTTTAACTATACAACCTTGCATTTATGAAGCATATACAGTTATTGATGCATTCGGAGCCAACATACTGATCTGTATGTTTACAGGAGTAATGATGCATATAAGATAGAATCTTAACTGCAATAGAACTGCTGTTGCATGTGCTCCCTGTAATGCTCACCAAGACTGCATTTATTTGATGAAATATATAGTAACAACAGTAATATCAATGTAAAATAACTGTTTTCTATTTTAATATATTTTAAAATGAAATTTATTCCAGTGATGCAAAGCTTCTGAACAGTCATTACTCCAGTGTTACATGATCCTTCAGAAATCATTCTAATATGCTGATTTGTTGATATATATTTGATATAAACCCACGATTTCTCACAGAAACAAGCAGGCTTACTAACACTCAACATACTTTTCCTTTTCTGACCAGATATCCCTTTTACACTACATCTGTCTTGTATTTGTTAAATAAGAGAACGTGGTTATGTGATGAATTTCAAGAAGCATATTTAATTCATAACACTCTAGCAGCCATTATTAAATCTACTGGTTTTATGTCAGTCAATTTTTATTTGTCTTATCATTAAAATGACAAATGTTCTTTTAATATCTAATTAAAATTCAACACCACTATACTAAATTTGCTCTTTACATATTCATGAAATTACTCAGCCTGATCAAAAAGCATGTTCAGTGCATTTAATGGACAACATTATGGTTTTAGCTGTAGAATACAAATGCTTTGAAATGTCTATGTAGGTTTCAAAATTAAAATACCAGCCTATACCAGCATTAATGTCCATCCTGATCCAGACTGATTTATGCTGGTTAAGTGCCTGAAGTATCCCTCACATACAGACGTATATAGAATAATAATTCAACAGGTTGTTAATATCAAGTCAAGTGCAGAATGTGTTGACTTAAGCTTCATCTTTTCATCAGAAAGAGCTTGTTAGCAGATCAATGTCGAGCAGCAGCTCATGGAGAGACTCTCTATTAAAGTTCAATTAACCCCATTTAAGTCTCAGTCAAGCTGCCTTCAACAAAACCAAACAAACAAACAAATGAAGCAGTCAACACTGGAGTCGGATATAACAATCTTCACACCGGCTGATTAATGAAGCGTCTCTTGATTGTCAACTCGAGTGCTTTGTCTAATTACAGGTTGTTTTAAAATCACATTGATTTGATTGAGCTTTGAATCATTTCCACAGCCCTAAGTGCCGCCCATTCATCTTTATATCAGACATAGAGCTGATCGATACGGCAGCAACATGTGAGGTAAACAACACATAATTCAATGTGTATTGCTGCCAGGCTCTGAAACAAAGCCTTTCCTGCTGCTTGTTTTGCACTGTAACTCTGTTAGTGTAGGAGGACATTCATTCTGACTAGATGGATGCCCGTTCAGAAAGCCGTGCCGTGCATCAGCCTTCGGCTAAAAGAGTCCAAGATCATTTTTACTCTGGGAATACATTTCCCACAGAGCCACACCTCACACACTTTCTCTTTCACACTTGTTCTCTCCCCTATCTCTCTTTCTCCTTCTCACACACAGAATAAAGAATCTTGCAATAATGCAAATGCTTTGTCTTTGCTTTTTCATTGAAATCTAATTTATTTCCAAGGACACATGTCCTGTTATACAACTGATGGAAATAATCAAATTTTAAACAAATATATGGAGGAGGTTTTCAGCAGCTACAGTCCAATAACATTTATGGTTTATGAAAGTGCAGTCAGTTCATTTAAAGCGACATAACTCCAGTAGAAATGGCTGCCTGTTTTTTTCAGTATTGTAAGTACTGGAAGTATTTTCTTTTCACCAATCTATAAGGATTTTAAATGAGTTGTTCAATAAAAGATTAAGCCATGTATCAAACCAACCAGCAATGAGGTATATAAAAAAATTACAAACTTTGATTTGAACAAAACAAGTATCGAAAACTGGATGGAACAAGACTGTCTGCATGAGGGGTGGAGAAAAGTACACTTGAAAGACAAATGCAAAATTCACAAGCCAGATGAAGGCATTTGGCAGATATATCCACCATGGATTACTCTTGGAACTTAATCTTTCAAGTCCAAAACCGTTGTCCTTGAGGGAATTCAGGTTAGGAATAAACCCAGAGTCGTACAGTTCCAAGAGTTCATTCAGCTCCTGACACAGTTTGACTTTTATTCTCTCTCTTCTTATGTTGCGTTGTTGTAGATTCGGCTGTACGCCAGACCTGACGCCATCCAGAGCGGATCGGGGGACTACGCTCTGCACATCACCAAGAGACTCCTGCAGTTTTACCAGGATTACTTCAAAGTCAAATATTCCCTCCCTAAATTAGGTAAAATGGGCAGTGAAATGTCTCTGCTTTGTCTGGCTTCAGTGATGCTTTTGACACGGGCAATGACTGTTCTTCTCATGGAATTTTTCATTGTTCCATTTGTACTGCCAGCTGGTTCTGTGTGACTTCTTGTTTCGTGCTCGTGTAGAGGTGAAGGAGTGTCAGTAGCAACTTGGTTTTGCGTTTATTGATTCTAAACGCATTTTAGGCCGTTTGTGGTTGCACTTTGTCTAGGGAATTAGAGCACACACCACGTGTGTGGTGTTAAAGTGTGCATTTGTTGCTGTATTGATGTGTGTGCTACTGTACGCAGTTTTAAGTGTGAGTGTGCTTGTGCCGGACTGGCTCACATCAGACTCTCTCTGTGCCAGTGTTTCGCTCCATTGGGTTCCTGTCAGTTCTCTGTATTCATTTGAATATAGCCATCAATCTCTCTGGGCTTCTGTCTGTCTCTCCCCCGCCTGTTCACTTCCCTTCTAAATGTGTGTGTTTGCGTGTAAGTGTGTATTTGAGTGTGCATGTAATATTATCATGTTCCCTTACTCTCTTAAACACTCCCTGGGAAGCATTTGCTCTATTTGCTAATCGGGTTAAGACCCTCTCAATATTCAAAGTACATTTCAGCGATTTTCTTTTTGAATTTCTTTCATTCTCATTTTCACCTCCTGGTAAATCCAGCTTAAGCCCTTTTCTGTGTTTTGGATCATGGCAGTCAGTCTGCTAGTTTGCAGCAGCTAATGACCATCTTAGACCAGCTAGCATGTTCCAAAAACACAGCGGCCAGCTTAAGCATGCATGGTTTTCTAGGACTCTGAATCTACCTATAAATATAAACCAATAAACTAAATCTATAATTAAATGTAAAGGGTTTTGAGGAAAATGTAGCACTTTTGCTAATTTAGTTTATCATAAATGCTTGTCAGTAGATTCAGCAGTAGAAGTCATTATAAAATTACATATAAAGATGTACTCAAATCCTACTTAAGTGGGTCAAAAAAGCTAATTAGCTAATTGCATTTAATATAAATTTAAACTATTATACTTTTTCGCTAAATTGTAAGTAACATGCAATTAAGTGTCCGAAAACATCACAATGAGTTTGCACTTAACTATATTCCTTTAACGTATATTATATTTAATTTAATTATTTAATTAGTATGCTAAATTTGACTTTTTTTTTATCATACCAAGCCGATCCCACAGGAGAACGTAACTATTTTATGAGCAGGGAATTTCATGCAATTTTAGAAAAAAGCAAGCATGAAGGTCATAAACATTAACATAATTCACTGGGGCGAATTAAATTGTACAAATTTATACAAATTTCAATTTGCCAAAATGTTAAATAGTTACGAATTGTCATGAGATTGTGTTGGACATACTGGCTCAATAGTCTCTGGCTTTATGCTTTATACAGCTGGAAATTCTGTTCAGGATATATGATTATTAATATCTTGTTCACGTACTGTTTTATATCATGTGATCTACAGTATCAGAACAGGAACAGCATCTTTTAGAACCTCTCAACATCCCCTCGTGCCGCTAATGAGTCTTTTCCATTACTGCTGCTCTACTGACTGACGTCCTGCTGGATCTTTTCACAGAATCTTTTCAAACATGTCGAACCCTTTAATGAGGCTGGAGATTTTCACGACTTTCATTTTGTCACCTGCTAAAAAGATGATCACGTCTGGGTGCTAAAATGTCACGTCAGGGATGTTGCTTGTGCAAAGAAACGGTTTGGTTTCAAACTGAGTCGGTGATCTTAAGATACTTTTGACACGTTTGTCGTAATGTTGCATGTCACTGCTACACTGAGGGGTGAGGTGGTTCAGTGTGAAGTGTGGCTTCATATGAGAAATGATGTGGATGTAATGAATGCATCTGTTAGGTAAAGGCATCATCTGTGTGTTGAGTGTTGGAGCAGTTGCAGCCCCTCTGGTCTCAAAACAGGGACATTCTGTTATTCTGCTCATGCAAAAGAGTAAAATACAGAGAAATGAAATCAGAGTATATGGGTTAAGGGCAGATCGCATCTTAAGTCCTTGAAACACCTCACACAGATGTTTTAAAAGCTTGTTACAGCAGTTGAAAGCATTTCATCACACTCTGGTTCTTAAGGTTTATTCGACCTGAGAGATTTCAAGTCATTTGCTTTGCTACTTCTTTGACTTAAAGTTATTTGTATCCATGGCTCTTGGCATGTGATCCGTCGCTAATGGCATAACGATTTCTCTCAGATTGAGAAACGACGGCACAAAACACAACACGACTCCTTCATCAAAGCGAGCCATTGTTCACCCGTGGAATCTGAAGCAGAGTCCAATTAGAGCAACTTAATCAGAGCCGCCATCTACTGTGACTGACAAATGAGAGAAAGAACCACCAAACACGTTCTCTCTTTCTCTGTTCCTCTCTTTCATTCTCTCTCTCTCTCTCTCTCTCTCTCTCTCTCTCAGAGGATGAAAAAGGAATGACAAGAAAGAGATTCAAGAAATTATGTAAACCAGAGGAGAAAATGGACTTTGTTGGCGGGTACCAGTTAATACATTTGTATGATGATCAGTAATCGGTTTTATGCTTTTGACGCAAAAGTTTTCCAGAAAAGTCACATGCAGAATGATAATAAGATGAATGAAAGTCCATGAAGAATCAGAGCGGTGTGTGTTTGCATCCATGACACCCTTCATCCATTTAGCTTTCATTACATCAACAAGTGTCCTCAGCTGCAAGAATCAAACTGTCGGATGCTTTTGGGAGTTGTTGTGAGGACACTCTTTAACAATCAGCCATCAGTGAGCATTTGCAGCTGCTTTCATTTAAACATTTCACCCCCACAAATCTGTGTGCTGCAGAACACACTTGACGGCTAATTCTCAGACTAAGTTGAATCCTGCCGAAAACAAGAACCTTTTTCACCGTCTGGTGCTCAAACACTGAGTCAATTTGTATATAAAATGAGATGCTGCTCAGAGAAAGACGATAAAATAGACTCTTCAGACGGTAGTTGAAAATAAAGCTCTTTGAGTGAGCAATCAGCTATAGGGAAATTCATGGAAAATACTAGCCTATATTGATTAAACGAGAGCATCAGTGTGGAGAAGATGTTGTTTACGTCAAAACTGAAACCAAGCCGTTCACACAGAACGCATATTTATCACATTTTCTAGAGGGACATCTATCAGCCTTGCACTCGCATCTCGCAGAGAGCGGCATGTGGATACTGCACAGCATAGATTTCTTAAATATTTAAATTTAAACATATGTACAATGATGCTTTTAAATGGTAGCATATAAAAATATGTATAAAATATATAATATTACTTATATATTATATATGATTTTAATAATGTTGAATATATATTTATATATGTAATTATATTTTCAATAAAAATAAAAACATTATTTATGAAAATATATTACAGTATTTATAAATTATATTATTTTATTCTTAATGCTCAAAATTAATGTACGGCACATTTTGGCAAATCTGGTACTGTAGTAAGTAATGTAATCTAGATATCTTATATACATTTATAAAATGTGCATAATATGTACTATTTACTGCAGAAATATTAAGAACAATATGATATTTAGAACACATTTTTGTTGTTACATTTTACTAATAAAAACACAACTTACTGCCAAATGTACTTACTCTTATTTAATTTTTGACTTGACAACTGGTCTTTCTGTGTCTGCTGTGAATATAATTTGTTTCTGTGAAAACTAATGGAGCATATCATCTGTTCGTCAAGAGAAAGAGACAGTGAGCATTTAGCATGTCCTTTGAGAGGGATGTGATCTTCCTTAGCTACTGATCTACAGTAAGTGCTTCTCAGAGAGAGATCAATGATCTATCAAAAAGAGGCCGAGTCGCTCCGGATTCTTCAAAGTCTTGAAAGCAGCATGTGAGGGACAGATACTGACAAAAGCAAGAGGAAATACAATGTGTGACAAATGTGGACGGGGTAAATCTGCCTTTGCTGTTAAAAGTGCTGAAAGGTTTAGCAGCGTGTGTGTGTGTTTGTGCATGTGTGTGTGTGTGTGTGTTTGTGTGATGAGCCGGACACTGGGAAGAGATCCAGTCCTACTAATCAGACCAATCAAATCCCAGTGCCGTTCACTGCTCTGGCTGTCATTCCTTTGAACTTCCTGCATGTTGATCAAGCAACAAGTTCCTCTTGGCTGAAGTGCATGTACCTAGAGATCAGATTACACACATGTGACCTTCAGATTTATTTGAACCCACTGCATGATGGGAATGATGACATTTATCACAGTCACCTTTGGGGCACCTCTACTTTATAAGATTACAGTGAGAACAGAGCATTCTGGGTAATTTCCTCAGTCTTGGGAGACCGGTGACAGTGCCAGAGCCCGAGATCAAACTATGTGTATTAATCTGAGAGATTGAGATATTAAAGACTGACAGCAGGACGTCTGAGGACATCTGACGCTCACGTACAGCAGACAAACTTTAAGGTGCCGCATATACAATATTTTCCACGGTGAGTGATTGATTTTGAAGTGGATGGGACAGTTTTTTTTTTCCTGTTTTGAATTAGTCTATTTCTTCACTCGTTTTTGCAGTTCACGTCCTTTGCAAGGTCACTTTTCACTGCGCCATTCCGGCTCTATTCCACACGTCATTATTATTTATTATCAATACAACTCTGTCACTGTCATTTCATTTTTAGTATTTCCTACTCGCTGTTTCAGTGTCCTTACTCCCCGAAACATGACTCACGAAGCCTACCCATCATCCCTCACTACTTCATCAAAAATTGAAGCATAAGCTTCACTTTAAAAGACCTAATTTTTGTGTCTCGATCTCTATCTCTGCCCGTCTCTCTTTGTGAATATTCTAGGTCAGGACCTTAATACAACAAATCCCAGGGGTAATGGTAATCTCTTCTAGAATTCATTAAAGCTAATCATCAAGGTTGGACGAGGGGCGTTTTGAAAGCGACTCACCATCAGTGTGAAAGTGACGGTCGTAAAACTGAAGGGTATTTCACTAGAGATGAAAAATTAGTCACATTATAAAAGAATCACAAAGCTGCTGTATGTCTGATGAATGTTAACAGACGCCCTCCATCTCTGTTCTTTTACTGAGGAACGACTTACAGAGTGTTTGCCAAGTGCTTCTCAAACCTGACCTTTGACTTTTGAAGTTCTTCTAAGGGTGTCTTTGTTCAAAAATGAACAATCGCATACTGCTTACTACATACTGTGCAGTATAGAATGCTACCTCTTGTAGCATGTGAAGCAGTAAACATTATGCAACAATAAACGTTTGGTCACCAGAATAGCCCACAGATGTAGAAAATCTATGACAAATCTGTGTGTAATATATGTACTGCACACTGCAACAGTAGTATGAGTAGTATGGTACCGTGCTGTTCTGAACATAGTCTGAATTGACTTTTCAAGAGAAGGAGGTTCAGATTCATTCATTTCAAAAGCATCCGTTATTGTAAAATGTCCCAGTATGATTGATGAGTTAATTTTGGTAATAGATTATCCTTATTGGAGCACAAAACCAAAATCCTCATCACAAGCATAAGAAATCTTAATTTCTTGATTCGTCAGGTATAAAAGGAGAAATCCGACCAACTTCCTTTTCCTCACATGTTAATGAAAAACATCCCAGCGCTGACTAGACCTTTATATTGCTTTCCATTACCAGAGAGCTCATTCACAATGAATTAATATGAGTGTGTGTGTGTATGTGTGTGACGGGGGTTCTGCTTTATGTTGCTGTTTATTATAGAAAGCTATTAGATCACACAGGGTCACATGATCAAAGGAGACGCTTGACACTGCTGCTCCTCAGGTGTCATGAATCACATGAGCTGTCACATTCATTTTTGGAAGATGCTAATAAAAACATACAGGTGTCTGCAGCTGCTCTATTAATATTACATGAGTTTTGCTTTGCATTTCAATATGAGTTAGAAGCCTTCATAATCTAGAACAATGAGAGCAGTTGTTATTGAAAAACACAAGTGTGAGAGTATGTCATTAAATCTGTTCTAAAGTTTGGTGAGAAGTCTGCTCACATTTTCAAACATGACAGACACATTCCTGAAGCCTGAGGAATGTTGACTATACTTATTTATTTTATAATTTATATAAGGATATTTGTGTTCTTTTTATTTTTATATTCTATAAACCTTATTAGCTTTTTTCCCCCAGAATTGTATGTTAAACACAAAAACATAATTCTAAAAACCATTTAGAAGCTAAGTTAGTGTTATTTTAGTATCATTGAGATACTATTATAGTTTTAAATAATATTTTGAATTACTTTTTAATTTTTTATATTTTCCATTTTTATTTTTATTTTAGTTAAAGTTTTAGTAATTTTGATGTTTTTGTCATTTAATTTTTTTTCTTTTAAATGTGTCTATATAGATTTTATTAATTAGTTCTGTTTTAGCTAATAATGAAAAACTATTTTTTGTCAATACGTGTGCATTTTTAATGCTTGCTAGTGGATCATGTCTTTAGCAGCGTACTAATGTCAAACTCTGCTGGAATGAATGATTCAACATTTCCACAATGTTGCAATATGTTCTCATTTTTCTCACTTGTCATTTCTTCGGTCTTCATTTTCTGCTTTCAGAGCTGCAGTACAGAGCAGCAGTGCGCCTGTATTCAAGGAAACACAATGACCTTTAGTGTGTTTAATCACAGCTGTGTGTGTGTTTTCGGCCTGCTTGAGGAATGATGAAAGCTGGAGCCGGGTTTCACTCTTTCTGCTGAGTCGAGGTCTTGCTTTGTTTTAAAGCTGAAGGCGATGTCACAGACCTTGTGTCTCTTCATCTCTCAGCCTCTTTCTGAAATATGCAGCCCTCTGGTCTCTATCGATTCTGCCGATCATTTCAGCTCGCCTCCTGCTGAGACTCAAACCTGAAGCTGAAGCAGAGATGGAGATTCAGAACAGCAAGGAGGAACTCTGCAGTTTCCTTTAAAAAGATTAAAAAGGAAGTTTGCTGATGGTTGAGGGATCCAGACATCAGATCATACTGAAAAAATCCAGCAGGGGAACACGGCTGTGATGTTTCTGGCAGCTTGTGATGTCAGTTGAGTTTGGTGTCCCGTGTAATCTTTTCCCCAAGTGTGAGCGTCTTTCCCATAATCCTCAGCTACGACTAGGAGTGTTATATTCTGGCCGTACTGCAGGTGTGCTGAAGCTGCTAATCAGTTGCTTTCTGACACATCTGTATCTCTATCGCCTTCAAAGTGAGATCAAGATCAAATTCTTATCCTCCTGAACAGACCATAGACCAGCATGAGTTTTCATTTTGATTTATTTTGGTTAGTGTTCTCCAGCAAAACTGATATTGTAACGGAGCCGACGAGACGAGAGACGTGCGGATCCATCTGCAAAGCTTTTATTTAAAGGCGTGGTCATAAAACAGGCAAGGTTCAGACAATGGCAAACAGGTATATGAGGGCAAGCCGAAGAGTAATCCAAAACGGGCATGAGTCAGTCGACAGCAAACGTTATCCAGAGGGCTTGACAAGAGGGGCAATCCAATAACACGAGCAATAGTCCAGGCAGGAGCAAACAGAGTCCGAACGGCGAGACAAAAGGGCAATCCGAGAAACACAGGCAGGAATCAGAACACGAGAAAACAGGCAAGGCAAGACTAAGACTAAACTATGAAAACTAGAAATGGCTCCGTAGAGTAGCTATCGCTAGGTGAGTGATATGCGCTAAACAATACTCAGCGTTGAATGGTGGTGTGAGACTGATTTATATATTGTGTGTTATTGGTAGCAGCTGTGTGTGATTGGTTTCAGGTGAGATTGTAATTAGTGCAATGGAGCATGGGAAATGTAGTCCAGGGTGATGTGTAACAGTCTGTGTAGTGTGAGAGTCAATGTAGTCAGCGGGTGACCTCTGGTGGTGAGTGAACGGAAGTTCATAGACCGGATTCTTGACAGATATATTTTTGCTGGGTAAACAAGTTAACATGTCTAACATTTAATATATTTAAAATAAAATAAATAAATTAAATTTAAATGATTAATTTAAATTAAATTATGATATTGCCCAGTTTAAATTACTCACATTTATTCAATATAAATGTATTTATAAAATACATTATTTTTAAAATATAAAGATTCAACAAAATATACAAACTGTAGACTTTTGAGCCTGTCACTAAAGAGCAAACATCCTACTGAGTGTGTTAATGATATTGACCTCACCACTAAACACAAATGAGTCTCACGCTGTCAGGGCTCAGAGTTTCTATCGTCACTCCACTAATACTAATGCTTAATGTTACACTGTCAGATATGCAAAAGAAATCTATCGTATCTCTTGCTCTGGCTACTGTGTATAGACCACCAGGGCCATATACAGATTTCCTAAAAGAATTTGCAGATTTTCTCTCAGACCTATTGGTTACTGTTGATAAAGCGCTAATTGTCGGAGATTTTAACATTCACGTTGATAATACAAATGATGCATTAGGACTTGCGTTTACTGACCTAATAAACTCTTTTGGAGTCAAGCAAAACGTCTCCGGGCCCACTCATCGTTTTAATCATACGCTAGATTTAATTATATCGCATGGAATTGATCTTACTGATATAGATATCGTACCTCAAAGTGACGATGTTACTGACCATTTCCTTGTATCGTGCATACTGAGTATTACTGATATTAACTATATGGCTCCACGTTATCGTCCGGGCAGAACTATTGTTCCAGCCACCAAATTAGTGTTTACTATTGTCATTTTGCATTATTCACTCACTATTTTCCTAATTAATGCTGTTCAGTTGCTTTGACACAATCTGTATTGTTAAAAGCGCTATATAAATAAAGGTGACTTGACTTGACTTGACTCCAGACTTCTGCCGTTGAAAGCAGTTTTACTTTGTGTGTGTGTGTGGTTAAAGTGTTTGAAGTTTAGTTTCACTCACTGTTGTGTTTGATTGCAGGATCCCGTCTTCATTCCTATTACAGGCTTTAATTCAGCCTCAGTTTGTGCCGTGGATCAGTCATTTGTCTGAGAAAGTAACGCTGTCACTGGTTTAGTCAGAGTTGCGCTGGAGCCTCATTCATCACCTGTGAGACGGCTGGCAGCTCGTGCTGATCGGACGTTTAAAGGCACAATATGTAAGAATTTCGTAATATCCATGCTGTCCTTGGTTTCTGCTTATGGATACTATGGCAACACATGTGGACAAATGTGGAAGTGGTAGTTATATAGCATGTAGCGTGTCGCTGTTTTGTATTTCAGTTATCATGAATCACGATTATTCATTGGCGAATACAGAAAAAAAAGGTAAACGTAGACAAACTGAGGCAAGAAGGCTTTGGTACCAACGGAGAAATAAAAGAAAGATGGGTGTGGCGTATCCGAGATGGACAGAGCTTTATGACAAACTCGGACTTGACAGAGACTCCGCTCTCGCATGTGTTTTAATAGACAGGTATGCAAATATATATATTATTTTTTGTATAAGTAATAGTCATGTACAGGTGATTTTAATAGATATAAATGAAGTTACCCTATACATTACAGCATATTTCTGTATTATAATTATTACTATTGTTATAGGTATTGTTAGATGACGCAGTATGCAATGGTGTACTGTTAAGCAGTTATAATATAATATATAAAGCACATATAAACAATGTGAGATACAGATGTGACATGACACCTGATTATGCATATGTAGATTCACTTGAAAAACTATCAAGTGTTCGTAATTGTACATAATTCTGTATGGGTTATGCTGATGAAGTTATACAGTTATATTGCACTTTGTTTGTACTTCAGTTATGCTTTTTATCAATTCTGGTGAACAAGTCTATGGCAGTGTAATTAAATACAGTATGTGTTGCACAAAAATATTGAGCCATTACTTGTAAATACTGTGGGTTCATTCAAATTTTCTTTTGGCACGATTGTTTTACACATTTGCACAAATGCGCAGCATTAACCCACCAAATCATTTGACAAATAGTCACATAAGAGGCTAATATAGAATTAAATTTCACGCTCCTTGCAGTTAGTTCATTACAATGACATAAAATAGTGTGATCAAACGTACAGGTAATAAAAAATGTATACATTACCTCAGTCGTGAACATGATTTGTGGAAATAGATATCCCATCGTTCCACGCTCCGTCATAGCGTCATCAAGCTTTGCCTCTGTTATTGTTTTGAAAATGCGACCTCTAGCAGCGAAAACTTACATATTGTGCCTTTGAGATCAACTGTAAAGAGAAAGAGAGAAAAAAGAAATATATAAAATACAGAGAGCTGTGCCCTTTATAAATCCTTCATTTATCCATCAGATTTGCATCTACCCATCATAGTGGGAGGCTGTAGTTTAATGGCCATCTGTCAGTTTATGCTGATTTATGAAGCTCTATGGAAATGATGGAAGATGATGGTATTTAAGTATTTATGGCCTCTATAAATGGTTTTAAGGATAAAGCCCCTCAGACGGACAGTGATGCTGCTGAAGAGAGATTTGAGGGACTCAGTGAAAAGAGTAAAGTAAAAAACTCAAGAATCCTTCAGCTCACAACTAGCAGAAGTGTCTGATTTTATAATGCGGATTAGATCTGGACAAACTGGCTCCCAGAGGACTGTTCAATAAAGTGTGATGTAATCCTATAATTGGATTGATTATGACAGAGAGGAGATGGACCGTCCGGCTGCCAGTCGAAATGTCTAGCTGGCCGTCACACTGTAGGAGCACGCAAGCACAAAACACACAAATAAATGCATTCTTCTTTAGACTAATTAATTAAAAGAAATGCTAAAGTGAATTTATCATTTGTTTTACGATAAAAACAGGAAAAAATATTTAAAAAATCTAGTTTAGAAATATGCTCATTGTATTCATATTGGTATCTTATGGTATTGAAAACTTTCATACCATTTTCAAGAAAAGTTACAATCAAAATAAGTTTCAACGCCCCTGTCTTTACACGTGTAGAATTGTTTAAAAAATGTATCATGTTAAAAATGTATCATGTTTTCAAGTTCCTATTACATTATATTAGTCTTTAAATGAAGACTAGGTTATGTTGTTCATATTTATGCGTATTACATGTTTTATATTTCATTGGTTGTGGTAAATACAGTTTACTGTAGATACTTGGAGTTACTAAAGTTACAGTTGACAAAGACTAAATGATGCTGTTTCATGTAAACAATGTAAAATTCTGCATGTCTGTTTGACAGCCTACATCCTTTATAGACGGACACTGCTGTGATTTAGGTTAAAAACGTATAATACCCAGTACATATCAAACTATCTGTAACAGATGAAGCAATGGTGACACATGATAAAAACTCTGTTCACATTTGTGGGTTGCAACATTACTGTCAGATCCAATATAGTTGGCACAGCTTTTAGTTTCAGTGTCTCTGAATATCCAGCATCAAATTGTGTCTTGTTTAGAAACGAATCTGTGGTAAAATGAAGCAAACAACAGACCAGGTTCTTACTGACATGATCTGGAACTTTATTAAAAATAAAGTCCACTCTTTCCTAATGTTAGGATCAAAAGGAAGACAATGCAAAGACTGTTTTTCCCCTGCTAAAGAGGCAGTGATGTAGAAGTAAGGTGTTGATATTCTTCTGCAGAGGCGAGCTTTCGTTGCACTATGACATCATAATGTGACAAAGTCCAAAACGAGTCGTTTTAGCAGATTGGTTTCAATATAAGCTGCTTTTACACTAATGATAAAGTTTTGAGTTCTTAAACTTACAGGATGTTTTTATAGTACAATGACCTCTGTAGGAGCACGCAAGCAAAGTTTTAGATATGTCAAAAGATCAACTAAAATTAGATTTTTCAATTCATGACCCCTCTAAGATGCTTGACTGGAGACATTTAAAAATAGCTAGTTCTGCCCAATATGCTGTAAAATGTGACAAAATAAAACAACACATAATAAAACAACATAAACTAGAAAACACATAAATCATTAAAACTACATTGCCAGAGTAAAATGTATCTCTTTAGTGAGGTTTTAAAAGCTTCAACATTAGACATATTCAACATCATCACCTTATAACTTCAAACGGGACCTTGGCAAAGTCAGCATCAACTTGTTTGAGGACCTTAAAGGCTTAGAGCATTTCCAGTGGAGAAGAAGATCTGTGATATAATTGTGGAGCCTGGCCATTTAACATCTTGTACACATACAATAATACTTAAACATTTAAATGTAACATAATATTCAACTGGTAACCAGTGTAGGGAAGCCAGAGCAGGAGGGATATGTTGCCTTTTTCTTATTCCAGTAAGATGTCTCGCAGCACCATTTGAAGGTGGGCCAAAGAGGACTGAGCCACACCCAGGTACAGTGAGTCACAGTAATCTAGCCTAGAGGAAACAAAAGCATTTATTACTGTCTCCAAATCCTTTACTGATAAAAACGCTTTTAATTTTGCAATGGATCTGTGATGTTAAAAAGCATCCTTCAGCACTGAATTGATTTGTTTATCGAATTGTAGACCGTTATAAAAAATCACTCCCAGATTTCTAACTTGAGCATGAGAATTCACAGATAAAGGACCCAGATTGTTGTTTAACTATATTATAGATGCTGGGACCAAAGGCTACAATTTCTGTTTTAGATTCATTCAGCTGAATAAATATAGCTGCCAACCAGCGCATGTGATAATTTCCCCCAGTGTTTCAAGAGGAGGTATAGCTGGGTATCATCAGTTTATAAATGATACAGAATATTATGCTTCCGAAAAATTTAACCTAAAGGAAGAAAATACAGTGAAAACAAAAGAGGGCCCAAGACTGATCCCTGAGGTACACCACAAGTTAATGGTACCGCAGAGGAAGGACAATTGCCAATGTCCACAGAAAATTTCTATCAGAAAGATACAATTTCAAACCAGTTCAGCATGGTGCCTTGAATTCCAATCCACTTAACCGTTCAAACAAAATAGTGCGGTCAATGGTGACAAAGGCCATGCTGAGATCCAGGAGGACTAGAATGGCACAACCACCTGAATTCATAGCTAACAAAGATCATATTATATATTTAAGAAATGATGACTCTGAAATATGTTGCTGTCTAAAACCAGATTGATACTTGTCTAATAAGTTATGTGGACAATTGATGGAAGATGGCCTTTTCCAGTACTTTAGATCCTAGGTCTTCAACCCTGCTCCTGGAGACCCACTGTCCTGCAAAGTGTATTTCCAACCTGCTTCAACATACCTGCCTGCATATTTCAAGTGATCCTCAAGACCTTGATTAGCTGGTTCAGGTGTGTTTGATTAGGGTTGGAGATAAACTCAGTGGACAGTGGATATCCAGGAGCATGGATGAAGACCTCTGCTTTAGATAAATATTGAAACAGTAATTTTGCACCACTGTGTGTTTCAAGATTGATGGAGCAGTGCCTTGCTGCCATCTATTTTTGCAAAAAACAAAAGATTCAATGACATCCAGCACCTCGACAAGGAGACAAGAATGTACCACATTCAGGGAACACAAGGAAGGCTTCATTTTATGGAGAACATCCACAAGGAAGGAAGAAGATATAGGTTCAAACTCAGTCACGTCAAATTCATGTCAATACCAGATGAATTCATGGCGTATTTGAGGATACCAGGTAAAATGTTACTGGAAAAAAAAAAAACGTAAGAAATTTATCATTGTAGGTGTTGTTCTAGGAAAAGTAAGCATATTAGGATTATTGTACTAAACAGAGTCTTAGGGCTATGCGTGTGTTTTGCTTTCAGGTTAGAAAAATATTTTTCTCTAGCAACCTTAACAGAGTGTTGGTAACTCACCATGCAGTCTCTCGTGATTTCATAAGATACTTGGAGCTTATCTTTCTTCCACTTTCTTTCAGCTATCCTCTATTATTGTCTGGATGCAAGAGTATCCTTGTTAAGCCAAGGCTTCATTCATAGCTTGGATTCTCTAATTTTAAATGGAGCTACAGAGTTTAAAACTTTGGCACACCAAATATAAAAATGAGAAAGTTGTTCTTCAACAGCCAACTCTGAGAAAACTGCCTTGATAAAAGCATGAAAGCATTCAAAATGTAGTGGAACTAACAAACCAGATGCAACATCAACAGGACTTAACATTTAACATTGAAATGTTGAGTATAGTCTTAAAAATTATTGGTTTATGAACAGAATTCATTAATCTTTATATTACTGTGAGGGAGACCTAATGAACTAACCTGATCAAGAGTAGGACCTTGTTCATGAGTAGAATCTGTCACAGACAAGGTGAGATTAAAAGAGTCAATAATTTGCAGAAACTCATCTACCAAAGGTCCAAAGGGACAATACACATGTATGTTAACCCTCTGGGGTCTGAGGGTGTTTTGGGGCCCTGGAGAAGTTTTGACATGCCCTGGATTTATCTCAAGTAATTGTACTGCTGAAGTTATCTTCTGGTAATAAAGGCACTTAAAACGTTATTTCTTAAAAATTGTTGTTACCCCCCACCATGGCTACTTGTTCATGGAGAATTGACAAAACTACTCTTTGATGCTTTGGAGAAGAGGCCTCACCTCGTGAGACAAAAAGTAGTTGTTGATTAAAATAGTAAGGGTTTCATGCTCCGCTTCTAAGATCCAGAGTTTCAGACGTGTTGATGTGAGTTTGATGCTGTAATGTATGGTGCTGTAGAGATGAACCAGATCATCAGAAGCTTTTAATTAGTCTGGGTTTGAGGGTAATTATCGCACTCATCTCAATCTCTGTTCATTGTCTGAAGTTTCTCCTTGATATCTGAGATGGGTTGGAGTCTGGAGTGATGTTACTGATTTCAATCACATCTGATTTACTGCAAACATGCCATGACATGAGAGTTTGAGCAATAACATAATCAGCTCTACTGTCTCGTCTGAACTGGTTTTATTTGCCCACTGATTAAAACTTCATGAAAGCTCACATTCTTCAAACAAGCAATATTTAGGTGGACATGTTCAATTGAGAGAGCATTTAGTGAGGGATTTTCTGTGCCAAGCACTTTTTCTGTTTAACAAGATTCATCCCCGAAGAGTTTGTTCCTCTGGCTTTTTTCCTCAGGGTGTGTTTGTTCAATTCTTTTATAAACTGATTAAAAAATAGCAGTTTCTCTTACAACAGTCTCTTTCTGCACAGTATGTGTAAGTCACCTTCAGTTTTATTGATCTTACACTTTCTGCTTTAGTAGCGTTTTCATCTTCCTTACTTAAATATCCTGCATTTTAGACTGAACTCCCAGAACTTTGATTCTAGTTTAGTGTGACAGATCGCTTGATTAGAAGTTGGTTTATGCTGAACATATGGTTTTATTCAGGCTGTAAAGGGCATCATGATTGATGCTTTTGTGCTAGTTTAGATCTGGGATGCACAAGGCCTGAGTAGAGATGAAGAACAAGAAATGTACATTATTACATAACCCTTAAATATCAAACAAATTCATCCACAGAGCTGCTGCTGCTGCTGCTGCAACTGACTGTCAAATGTGTGGCTACATTTAGTAAAAGACACAGAAATATGAACCTAAACTAAAATAGATGTGACTTGAAGTTGTGTCCTTGCCATCACCCCTGTGCATGTGTGCGTGTTTTGCGGGAACATTTGCCTGGACACAAAATGCTGCATGCATGGGTAATTAAGAGTGTTTATTTTGTGTGTACATGTGTATGCATGTGTTTGAGCAGTGCATGTGTGTGTGTGCATATGAGCAGAATCAATGTGGTAAATCCCACATCAGCATCAGTCAGTCCGGCCTCATCTGTTGCTGTGTGGTAATGTAACAGCATCCAGGGAACTACGGACCGCCATTGGAAGAAAGAGAGAGAGACAATAGTGCAGGATGATGAATGATGGAGGGGTAAAGAGCAGGAATGTTTGGAGCTGAATCAGGAACGGATGGGTGGATGGGGTGAAAGAGCTCTGGTCCAGTGAGCGAGGAAGACAGCTTTGGCTTTATGGCTTTAATTGTCTCGACCCCAAGAGGGCAAATGGCCGGCTGGGCTGGAAGGCCTTGACCAATCACAGCGCTCTGTCAGCAAGTGGCTGAGGCCTGAGGCTACAGTGGCTAAATCTATAACACACTGCTATAAAAAGCACATCACACACACTGAACCCTGACTAAACAATGAGAGACCACACGGACACTCCTTCTGATGACCGCACTTCATCATATTTAATAATAATATCTACAGCGAGGATTAACAGCATGTCATTTATGATTCATAAAAATCCAGTCATGACGACTCCAGCTCAACACATTAAACTCTTAACAGCCTATGAATAATTAGCCCTTTAGCTTGTGTTTTGTGATTTATACACCAAACAGCTCATTGATTTCACTCATCAAGAAACAATCACGGCCAGTCTGAACGTAAAATGATGAATATGAGGTTAATAATGGTCAGAAACCCAAACCAAAAACTCACACAACATGAAATCAATTATTATATGATCCAGTCACAATATCATTAATATGGGATGATATTAGACTCTAAATGATTAATAGATGCACGGCTCTGGTCCAGTGAGCGAGGAAGACAGCTTTGGCTTTATGGCTTTAATTGTCTCGACCCCAAGAGGGCAAATGGCCGGCTGGGCTGGAAGGCCTTGACCAATCACAGCGCTCTGTCAGCCAGTGGCTGAGGCCTGAGGCTACAGTGGCTAAATCTATAACACACTGCTATAAAAAGCACATCACACACACTGAACCCTGACTAAACAATGAGAGACCACACGGACACTCCTTCTGATGACCGCACTTCATCATATTTAATAATAATATCTACAGCGAGGATTAACAGCATGTCATTTATGATTCATAAAAATCCAGTCATGACGACTCCAGCTCAACACATTAAACTCTTAACAGCCTATGAATAATTAGCCCTTTAGCTTGTGTTTTGTGATTTATACACCAAACAGCTCATTGATTTCACTCATCAAGAAACAATCACGGCCAGTCTGAACGTAAAATGATGAATATGAGGTTAATAATGGTCAGAAACCCAAACCAAAAACTCACACAACATGAAATCAATTATTATATGATCCAGTCACAATATCATTAACACTACAAGATGAGATCAACGTATGAAACCCCTTGAGCCTGATTTATTCAGCTGAAAAATGCAAAAAGAAAGACCTTAAGGGTCAAAACGCCAGTACGTATTTGTTCAAAATTGCTCAGCAAATAATTGAATCATTCAGGAAGTTGAAGCAAATAATGAGGCTGGTTAGATTCTAGACTAATTATATGAATCATTTCAAATGTCATGTGATATTAGAACAACCGTTCTGCTGGAAGTCAAAATAAACTGGTGCGCTGCTGCACCGAAATGAGTTCACGAAGAGTCGTGATTTTATAAATGCTCAAAAATACCTCAGAAACTGTGATAAAAATAGATGTAACTGAACACTTCTGCAGATCAAAGCACAAACTGAACTGACAATTTAGTTACAAGTGGTTGTAAGTGGTTCCCTTTGTAAAGGGTTTATAAAGGTGTTCATAAATGACTAATAACTCATTTACAAATGCATTTTAAATCATTGATAAGCAGTTATGCAAGCACCCATGAATAAATGGGTGATTTTAATGCAATACCTGCCAAATAGTGAGCAATTTTTAACTCATGTTATAAATGCTTAATAAATACATTTATAAAAATAGGCTATTATAACCAGGTGTTTTTATGGTTTTCGCATTTATATCTCATGATTTGTATCAATTTTCTTACGATGTTTCTTACCCATGACACTGTTCATGATGCCTATCCACAACCATAAAAGCACAGCCATGATATATTAATAATGAACATTTTAATTCCAATTTTAGTTAACTGTGAGTTGAACCTGTTAAAAATGGCTCAGTATTTGGCAGTTATTGCATTAAAATCACCCATTTTTTTCATGCATTTATAACTGCTTATCATTGATTTATAATGCAATGATGTAAATGAGTTATTAGTCATTTATGAACACCTTTATAAACCCTTTACAAAGGGAACCTTAATGTAAAGTGTTACCAATTTTTCTTCTAATGTATTCAAATACAGTACATTATATGTATTGTATTTTTAAATATAATGTGGTGAAATTTGTCTTTATTATTCACTTCATTTCTTTAAAATTTGTCACTGTACAATAATAATTATTCAGTCTAATGAATCAAACATTGAGTATAAATCATTTATTATTGGCTTCAGTTCTGTACACCCACAAACATTTTTACAAACACACAGGAACTGTCTGAAGTGAACAACAATTGACTCTGAACTGGTTTCCCAAATTGTTGTTGACTACAAAAGCATCCTGAAAAGCATTTTTTTTTTTATCATCGCCAGTTCAGTTCTGGCTGGAGTTTAGGTCTCAGTTCTAAACCTGGCTCCAGTATTAAACATCCTTTCACATTTACAAATGGCATCATTTCATATAAAGATCATCATTAATATAATAATAAAGGAACAGAGATTTTCTCCTCTCAGATTAGCCCAAATATCACTTGACCTTTGCAATTCTTGTCCCAACCAATGATTTCACATGCGTTGTTGCGGTGGGTTGTTTCTCCTTGAGGGTTTTCTGTTGCGACTGTAATTAACTATTTCATACTCGCTTAGCTTGACTGTTGCCTTGGGCTAGAATTATTATTATCATCCTATCTGAGATCAAATTAAGTGTCTGCAGAGCTTTTTAATTCTCTCTAATGGGGCTATATATCTGTCTCACCTCTTTTTCTCTGTCTGTCTCTCTCTGTCTCATAAATTTACACAAGACAATGTGAGACTCAGAGAGCTATGACATTATTCTAGAGTTAATTTCAAGTTTTGCAGTATCTTTACATGAACATAAACATAAAATAGCAATGAATCACTGCTGTGTGTTGCTTGGAGATGCACAAAGGTTCTGCTGTGGCTTTGTTTTCTCTCTGTGTTTGGTCGTATGTCTCCACCATCTGCGAGACTCTCGTCCATATGTTTCTCTGTCTCACTTTTGCCTCTCTTCCTTCTCCTTGTCCCATTTCCACATTTGCATGTTCCTCTCAAGCGCTCTTGTCCTTCTCTCTCTCTCAAGTGCTCCTCTTCTCTTCCCTCTTCCTTCTTTCTGAATCAGCTTTTTGTGTTTTTCATGTCCACCCTCTTTGTCAAGTCCTCTTGTCTTTGTGAGCGATGTGACCTGGCCTCTGTTCTCTGAGGAGAGTGGCTGTTGAGTTACAGAGCAGAAAGTTTTGTGGGCTTCACTGTGGATTTCTCTGCCTGTCAGTTTCCAGACTTAGGATCACTGAGGGTCTCCGGGGTAAGCGCTCCGTCTCGCTCCCGTGGCTTTTGACATCTCTATTGCAGTTAGTGCACTTAAACACTCTAGTTCAGCATGTTTAGGCTTGTGTCTTGTCCTCACTTTAAGACAAAGACACTGATTCAAAGGAAACTCTCGTCCCTGCATATGTGTGTGTGTCGCCTGACCTCTTTCATGGTTGAAGAGTTGTTCGTGTTTTCCCGCTCCTCCTCAACTATAATAGACCTCTCCAGATCGCTCTTCACTCCAATACGTTTGCTGAAAACAGGCTTCTGTTTCAACCTGGCAATGGCTTTCGTCTATTTGCCACTCCTTCCCCTCCTCATTCAGCATCTCAAGATCTTCAGCAAATATTTATGCTCTAACTCTGAGAAGGTTTCACTTCTGTCTTTATGAGTTGAGGCACTGAGTCATCTGAGATCATTAAATTAACGTGGCATGATTTTGCACTGTCTGTCAGATCAAACTAGGTCTATATGTTTGTGTCATATTTTCGTTATTAGTGGGTATGTTGGGATGGTGAAAAGCTGCTTTGGTTTTTGTTGCTTACAGTGACTCAAATCACCAAAATTACCAACTACCTGATGCCACCATGTTCTGCAGCCATGATGGGACGAGGCTCTGGCGTGAGGGATTTTTTCTTATTCTTCCACAGTCTTGCTCCATTTCATGCTACTTTCTCTGTTCACTCTCAGCAGCCTTCTGGACCCACAATCCCTCACGGCCTGAAAGTGCTCAAGCATGATGGGTGCACAGGTGCTTTATGATCCATCCATCCATCCTGTCTTTCTTTTTGTTTACATCACTTTCCCTTAAATTTTTTTTGTAAAACCCTGTTTTTTTCACTCCTGTTTTATTTTAGTCAGATGACATCAATCTGTTCACATTGCTGAAGTGTTTTAACTCGTCTATATGTTCACAAAGACTAAATTTTCTTTTTTAATGTTTTAGTTTGAAACATGTTTTTTTTTAATTGCTCGACACGATTGATGTGTTGTTAGCTTCGAGTTGAGTCAAGGAACCTTGAGGCAGATAATTATCATTTTTTTTCTCAGATTCTGCACAAACACAGCTTAAGTTAAATGGTGATAGTCTGTCTTTGTCAAGGCGGAAATCAACCCATATTTTTATTTTTACGTGGCAAACACGCAATTGTAAATGTGAACAAAGTTAATGTGCCTTCTAAAAGTCTAAACCTTTATTTGAACATGTAGTGCATGTTAGTAGATAACATGCTATGTTGTAAGTCACCCAACTAAGATTTTTTATTTGTTTAAAATGCGTTGGTTTTCGACATACAACTTGATGAAATGATTTCAGTGTGTGTTGAATACTTTTTGAACATTTCTAGCACAGCAGAAGTAAACATGCAAATGTGCCATTAAATTATTGAAATTTACTTAAAATCTCAGGGGGTTCTTAAAATAAACAATTTAGGACAAATTGGTTCGGCTGACAAAAAAATGTTTGAAAACCCCTGCTATAGACATTGTCCTACCTCGCTCATATGGTATTTGTTTTATTTGTGCAGGTCTTAAAACGGGTCATAAAAAGCTTTAAATTGATTTTTAAAAATTCTGCAGATACCCTGTAAATCGTGAAATAAAATTCCTTCCTTGATATTAGTTGATATTTGTGATTTGAAAATGTTTTTGATTGACATTTTGACACCTATCCAATTCTCTCTCTCTCTCTCTCTCTCTCTCTCTCTCTATATATATATATATATATTGGTCTTTTTATATGGGCTAGTTCAATTTATTTCGGGCTACCAAAATCTGAAGAGTGCCTGCCCAAAGGGCTACCAGGGATTTTGAAATTTTGCGAGCCCTGTCTTGAGATAGCAACTTCTTGATCACTTACCAGACAAATAGAAAAACTTAATTAAAAAACAAAACAAAAAAACAAAATTAAAATAAATAAATAAAAATGCCAAATAAAAAAAAAATCTAAATAAACAAAAAGCCAGATATCAGTCGATATATGGTGCTATATTAGTCAGACCACTAGTTTTGTGTTTATTCGGCTGAACACAAGAATAAAAATTACAAGTAAATCTGGCTATAAATGAGTAAATATGTGCAAAAAAAATTAATAAATCATAATTCAGTATGCAACTATTAAAGTGACATCCCTGTTGGTTACAATCTGAGAATAAAGTATAAAGACCGCAAAAAAAATAAAAATAATATTAATTAATTAAAGGGGTCATATGATGCGATTTCAAGTTTTCCTTTCTCTTTGGAGTGTTACAAGCTCTTGGTGCATAAAGAAGATCTGTAAAGTTGCAAAGACTAAAGTCTCAAATTCAAAGAGATATTCTTTATAAAAGTTAAGAGTCAGCCACGCCTACCTAAAACGCCTCGTTCTAACACGCCCCCACATATCTACATCACTATGTGGAAATATTACCATAACGCCGTCCAAATGTTCACGCAAAGAAAGAAGGAGTAACTTT